>NC_083768.1:40660461-40820461 GCF_963514075.1 Conger conger | reverse complement strand
TTGACCAACTGCTGAGCCTCCAATGGACAACTCAGTGCAGTTAGTCACAGCAACTGACAAATAATATGCAACCCAGCAGAAGCCAACTTGCGCCACAGCTTAAACATGTATCTGTCACTGTCACGACACGCCCCTACAGGAAGAGCAGGCAGACTTTCATACAAAAATGTTTAAAAAAAAAATACTGGACAGTGACCTGAGTGTACGGCTCTTGTTGCAGTGTCACAGCGGTTAGAGAACTGGGGTTGTGTCAGAAAATGCCGTCAACGGTCTCACGCCAGAATCAGTCCGACCGCACCGTGCAAATTTTTTCAACCACAATTTTTTTGCCTTTTTTTGGCCTGGACCACATGGGAGTCCACATGGCATGTCCACACCAGTCAAAACAATCCAAATGTACAGTGAGTGCATAAGTGTTTGGACAACAACACAATTTTAAAGGGCAGGCATGTATACACAATTCACTCCATATGAACTGTCCACTTCAATTTGAAGGCACGTACATCCATGTGAAGTGCCCTGTGTAGGAACTACAACCCTTCACAACTGTGCCACTGTACCTACCAACCCTGCGTAGGTGTGAAACACAACTATGCCAATAAAAGAGCTCTTCTTAATATTTTATATTGTTGGTTGGTTTAATACTGTTGCCAATGAAAAGTCGTTGTCCTACACCATGGGTCTCCAACACGTTGCTCTCAAGCTATCAGTCGCTTGCCGCCCCCTTCTAAATAGCTTGCCAAAGGCTGAAGCAGTATACATTTAAACACAATTGTTGCCGCGAGGCATTCCAGCCTACGAATTTAATAAAAAGTAAATCAGGCTAAATTAAAAATTAACTCAATTTAGGCTACTTGGCTACCCAATAAGGTTTCCATGTATTTACAGCACAGCGCACGTTCAATGAATGAATGAAAGCGGCTGCCGTGCCTCGCAATAAACAGACGGGTGGAAATCGCGAAACTCTTTCAACTACATAAAACTTAACAGTGAACCATCAAATACCCCCCTGATTTCAGTGCCCATCAGTCCCAACAATTAGCAATAGAATCAAACAGTCCAAAAGTAAATTAAATCCCAAAGCAAAGCGAAAATCTTTTGATAGCCTACCGGTATGCTGCTCCAACCGAAACGCATGTCTCACAATAAAACGCACTTTAGGAAAAAAAGATCCTTAACTTGCTGTTATCTAAGCTAATTTGTTATAGTTCATGAAGGCGTGTCTGGCAAGTTGTTATTTTATGGATTCTGGACTTGCATGCGATTTATTGTGTTTGAGAATATTTGCAATAAACTAAGTCTGTTAAGACTGACACTATGACTTACCAAACCGTGTTCCTGATTAGCCTACACTAATTGATTTCTGAACGGTTACAGGAAGTGTTGAACAGTGTTGGCCCACTTTAAGTGTAGCCTTTTACTTTATTTCTAAGAATAAAATTCTAATAAGAAATAAAGGCCTGCCTCGAATACAAGCCTGCCCCAAATAAAGGCCTGTGCTTTGTGCAGCCTAAGTAAATAAAAGACCACGGACACAATTTGAGGATTCACGGTAGGTCGTAGAAATGTCTGGAAAACACTATATAGTGAATAGCACCGTGTTTTACATGTTTTTCATGTTAATGATTTCAGTTTGTTAGAAGACACAGCCTATAGAGCAAGATGTATGTAATAAGATCCTTCTTTGTTTTGGAAATCAATGGGACAATTCGCCACAATGGTTTCAGGACTGAAAAGTAAATACCTGTAACCTGCCAAGTCATATGATGGTTTTCAAGAAAGCTATTAGTTGTGTTGAGATAAGGACTGTGCATAAAATGAGAGTTTAGTCTGATATTCAAGGTTGGAAATCTGAGGATTTGAACTGGCTGTTGTGCACGTGTGCCACAATAAAGTCAAATTTTCTGCAGACCTTGCTGTCGTGGGATCTTTCACCTCTTGGGACTTGTTTCACAACTGATTGGAGATTGGACCGTGAGAGCTACCGTTTCCTAGCAACGACAGGGGCAAAGGGAGTGGGTCGAGCCCCGTTACGTAAACAGCAGGGTGCAGGCTTCAGCGTAATCTGGCTGACTCACCTTCAGGGACTCTACACTGACAGGTGCCAGCAGAGAGCCTTATGTAATCTAATCCCAATCCCGAACGACCACAGACTCCCCGCCACTGTGGAGATGACGGCTGTCGGGGGAGGGGGGGGGGGGGTCTAAGGGCCTTGCTGAAAACGCTACGTTCTGTGGTGCGTGCAACCGCTCGCCGTCACCCTGGAGATGCCACACTGTACCAACGGTAAGCACCCAGTAACAAAACCAACCCCCACGCTCACATGCACAACTCAGAGAGAGTAATGCTCCATAATCACACACTGAACACGTCTGGCAGGAGAGTAATGCTCCATAATCACACACTGAACACGTCTGGCAGGAGAGTAATGCTCCATAATCACACACTGAACACGCCTGACAGGAGAGTAATGCTCCATAATCACACACTGAACACGCCTGACAGGAGAGTAATGCTCCATAATCACACACTGAACACGCCTGACAGGAGAGTAATGCTCCATAATCACACACTGAACACGTCTGGCAGGAGAGTAATGCTCCATAATCACACACTGAACATGTCTGGCAGGAGAGTAATGCTCCATAATCACACACTGAACACGTCTGGCAGGAGAGTAATGCTCCATAATCACACACTGAACACGTCTGGCAGGAGAGTAATGTTCCATAATCACTCACTGAACACGTCTGGCAGGAGAGTAATGGGAATATTTAACCTGGTGTGGACCCAAACAAGGACACTTGTGGGGACATTTCCTCAAACGGCATCTAAAGCCCCTTTTCCACCACAGAAACCTCTTCTGGACCTCAGTAACTTCCCCTCCTATCTCTGCCCACTCTGGCTGAATTGTACAGGCGATACAGGGAGGCCTGTAGCGTAGTGGTTTAGGTAAATGACTGGGACCCGCAAGGTCGGTGGTTCAATCCCGGTCTAGTCACAATAAGATCCGCACAGCCGTTGGGCCCTTGAGCAAGGCCCTTAACCCTGCATTGCTCCAGGGGAGGATTGTCTCCTGCTTAGTCTAATCAACTGTACGTTGCTCTGGATAAGAGCGTCTGCCAAATGCCAGTAATGTAATGTAATGTTTTAATTCATGTTGTGGCATTTTTATGGTTTTTTCTTATATTTCATTGGTTTTATGTTTCTCTTCAGAAGACTTGCTATGGATGTCTTCTGTAGGCGTTTAAAATTCAGGCTGTTTCAGCTAAAGGTTAGCAGTTATCTTGCACCCGAGCTTTAGTGATGTTGCATCTCCAGTCACCGGTCCAGTAAAGGTCTGGTACTATTTCTCATATAAATCGGGTTATAACATGAATGATTCTCCTCTATTGTCAATTGCCATGAGAAAACCGTCCACTGAATTAATGCAATGACATGTGGTTTAGGTTACACTCTTAAGATTCTCTTTCCCAGAGAGGTAAACCCTATCGTTCAAAAAACGCAGGGGAAAGCGTGTATCCGGGACTACCCAACATGCAACAGGTCCGCGCAGCTCACGGTGTAGCCAACCGAACTCCGCTCGTCCATATGTTTGTAACATTTTTGCTTCGTTTAAAAACAGACCTCTCACAGAGGTGAGACAGGCTAGTGGTGTGTGGGTGGGTGGACCGAACAGACAGGAGGTGAAATGCTCACTTCGCCGTCAAATACTTGGCCATTTCGCACTCCACTGCCATTAGTCCAGACAGTGCACATTTGTAAAAACAGGGCTTTTCTACTCAACGAACAAAGTATTTTACAAATTGTGCAGCTAAACGCGGAAAAGGGAGTGCAAATCCGTATTACCGCTAAGAATTGAAAATGCAAACATGGATTTAAATACAACAATAGGGAATCAAAAGTGAAAAGAACACACTGGCCTTGTTCGAGAACATACAAAGTAAGCAACACTCTAGGAGCCGAGAGGTGCAACAACTCATACACAACTACACAACGGGACAGCACAACATCAAACATAAAACAAAAAGACAACATTTGCCATCCACTTTCTAGGCTGTGAGCGTGTGACGAGGATACTGGAGAAGGGCGATTCTCGGGGGATAACTCAAGCGAAGGTTTGATCCCGACTCGAGGCCCCTGTACCGTTGCCATGACGACAGCAAATCTGGCTGGCCCTGACAGCTCCCAGACCTACCAGGAGTTATATTACCTCTGTGTGTTCGTGCGTCTGCTCCCGTGTATGTGCGTTTTCTGCGAACAATCCAATTTGTTTTCTCGACCTGAAGCACCTCGCTCTAATTAGAAAATATCACACAAGTGTGCGAATGCAATTAGCCTGGTTCGTGGCATCGTCACTCCGGGGTCGAGGGAGAGCTCGTTTTGACGTTACGAAAGACAGCGAGCGTTAAACACACGTAAACGGTAAAGTGAACAGGGGATGCGTGTCTGTGCCGCCGCTGTAGCCTACGTGTTCTCAAAAACATATCTGCAAGACCAGACAAAACTACAGGGCCTCGGAGCGGTGTTCAATTTCAACAGACGTGTACCACTCCCTCCTCGTGGGCGGACCCAGTTGTGCAAAACTAGCTACCCTTTTTGATCCATGTCCGCCAAAAAAACCCTCTCCACCTGAATGCGAAACACAGTCCGCTGATCCACATCAAAGGACGGGTGTCAGTTACGACACATGCACACATCTGCCTCCGTTTTATGGCGGACATGGATGCCCCCTGCTCGGCTCAAATATTTATTAAATTCGTAAAGAAACTGTCCGTTACGCCTACGTTCTTTATATATTTTCCCCCGAGAAGCAGCATATGGGAATCATACGCGGCCGATATTGCGTAAAAAAATATTTTAAGCAAACATGAACGGAGCAACAAACTATGACAAGCTAAAAGCTTCGAGTGGTTATGTGCCCAGTAAATGTAGACCCAAGGCATGGAAAATGGATAAATATTAACTAAAATGTTGACATTACTTTTTCCTGTCACTGTCCTACACCATTTTAGTCAGACTCCGTAACAATTCCTGTCGTGCTCCGTCCAAACGCAGCGAGAAATGGTCGACATCAACGGAACTCTCCCAATCCTTGCGGCGGAGAAAACACAAATGCCAACGGCTTGCTAAAAACGTTCGTCGTTTATATTCTTCTAATGAATAGCAAAGCCTCATTTGGTTCCTTTTCAATCGCCATTTGGCGCAATTGCATACGACACATGGTTCTTGTCAAATTATGGCAATTATGGACATTGCTCGCTGAAAATTTCAGCGAAAAGCAAAGGGATTGCCTAACAAAAGCATTGCTCTCCCCAAGATTGATTGAAAGCAGCGACCACATTATATCCCTAAACATTCCAATGTTACGGCAAGCTAGGTATGGCACGTGTTTTTCTGAAGTTGCACTCCAACTCCGATCATTTACAAACATTCAATCCGAAACGTGTGCATTTTTTTCAGCAACGTTAAACATAACATTACAGCAATAGATCACTTGTCTTATATACACAATAGCAAATCAATAACCTGACAACCTGCATGAACGTCAACAACAAAATACCAACATCACCGCTGTGTATACATTTAACACACGTTAGTTGCCTTTCATTCGGATGAAACAGCAGGTAATCTTAGGGAGCCTATGATATTTCATTTTTAGATAAATTAAATCGGTAGTGGTTATCCAATTCCTCACCTCTCCACAAAATGCGCATCGCCCGATTTTAAACTGTCTGAATTCTTCCATTTCCCCCCCGAGTTGACGTCTCGCGCCCCCGCGTGAACGTTGTCCCCCGATTCAGGCTCAATTTGTTCCCTTTTTGACTCGAGTCAAGCTTTTAATAAATCCGTGGATATTAGTCACACTGGAGCACAGAACATGGACCACTTCGCTCACAAGACTCCCCAGACCCCTTCTTTCGATCTTGTAGCTCTACTTCACCAACAAAGGCACACGGAGTTATCAGTATTGTATTGGAGCGCTTCCCTAGTCCCCGTGCCCAATTTATACAAAACAAATTGGGCTAAATTAAATCGGGTCTGCCATCTAGTGGCGTATTATGCCTATAATGGGAACGAACGAACGTATTTATTAGACCTATTTTTTTGACTTATTGGTCTACTGCTGTTATAGCCTAGCCACTTAAGAGGTTTGAGGCGTTGTGTGTTCAGAGATGCTCTTCTGCATACTAATGCTTGGTTATTTGCGTTACTGTCACCTTCCTGTCAAATTTGACCAGTCTGGTCCTTCTCCTCTGACCTCTCTCATTAGCAATGCGAATGTTTTTGGTATTGCGCAGCATTCCGTTAGTTGCTGCCACATGATTGGCTGATTAAATACGTGCATTAACAAGCTGGTGAACAGGTCTACCTAACAAAGTGCTCCTTGAGTGTATAATACAAAAAATAAAAAGTTATATAACAGATAGTTCATTTGGCTGTTTTCATATAACGGCATAGTCCAAAATAAAGCTTGACCAAAGCTTGTACCAAAAGGAACAACAGCATCATTCATCTTTAGATCTCAAATGCAAATCTATTAAGTATATACTAGTAAAAAATAACCCACGTCATCTGACTATTCGCATACTGTTGAACGGCACAGTATATGAAATTGTATAGAAATAGCTGAAATAGCTCTGAAGAGATTGAACTGAAAAGGTCAAACGGCAGTCAATCTGTCAATCACTTGCAACTATTAACTATTAACTGTCAGATTGCAATGAAAGCAGCCATTTTAAGGACCAGCGCTCAAGAGGCCTTGAAATAAATGCTTCTGCCTAGATTTTCTACACCCCCGCCCCCATTGAAATCAGCCAATCGCGAAGCAAGCGAGGGACGCGCAGTAAAAATGTCTTCATCAACAATAAAAAAAACATATATACAATGACATCATTGACAATTAGGCAACTCACTTGACCACTAACAGACACAACTGTCAAGCTATAAATTGGACTTGAACTTGTGAAACCAAAGCAATTACCCTGTGAAATTGTGAATTCAGTGCAAATAGATTTTCAATACAAATTAAAATTTCCCATGCAAAAAAAAGTGACTTGCTAGGCAACCATTTATTTTTGTGTTGCTACGGCATGTACCATACTACACACACTGCAGAGATTGTAAACATATTTACAGAACAGACGCTACTAGACACGCGACTGTGGTCCAGCCACTGCGCCCGGATTTACACAGCAACTGCACTCTACCTGTTCGCGCACTGGCCCAACTCTTGCCGGAGAGAAATTGAGTTCGGTTCATCTCCTTTGTTCCATATTCCTTGACAAAACGACAGCGTAATCCTTTCTGTCTCCCTGTGGCTTAAAAGCGGCCAGTCGGCGAAGGCGATCAGCGAGTGCGATGGAGCCGGGTTTGTACAGGGCTTCCACTAGCTAATTTGTCGGTCATTAGTCTAAACCAATTTGCCACAACGCCCACTACATTAAGCAGCCAGATGGGCGGTAGCCTAGACCTCCTACAGGACAAGCATCGGGGCAACAGTTGACCGAAACTCACCAGGCGATGCAAAGCAAAGCAATTTCGATCACTCACCTATACCACTGTCTCTGGTCCCAGGTCCAATGTTATTCTTTTGGAAAGGAAGCGACATTGCAATCGTAACGACGCCAACATAACTGACGTAGGCCAGTATGCCTACAGCGAAATGCAGTGACAACTTAGTTGGCCTACTATTCACTGACGTTATCTTGTGCGGCGCGTCCCTCGGCCTTTTTTTCCGGCAAGTCGAATCTCAGCTGCCAAGCACTATTTGCTGTTTATTCCTCATAGGCTAATTCCAACCCGCTTGTTTTCCCCCCCCATCCTGTCACTTTGTAACCTAGCCGCCATTAGAAATAACCTTTATGAGTTACATGAGGTAGGCTAGGCTGTATGTGGTTTAATGTGACTGTTGGGAAATTCCCTCGCCTCTTCTGCGCGACAGCGCTAGGTAGGTCACGAACACGGCGGAGAAAGGCGGCGGTAAAACCGCTGAAGGGAGGAAAGCAGATTTGCAGCTTAGATGTGACCTGGAAACATGCCTTTGGTATACAGACAGGTTTAGCCGAGAGGTGGGCAACGAGGGCCGTATCTGTTTCCGGTTTCCATGCCAACCGCTGGCCTTAATTACTTAATTGGCTCTAACATTTATGCCATCTGACATTTTAGCTACATTTCTTGATGAAGGCATTAATGACAGTCAAAGACTGTCCTTGTGTCTCTGTATGATATGTTTTCACTTTGATCTAATCTCAGTGAACTAGTGTTGGTGTATACGGCCATTAGCTAATTTAGACAGAGTTATTAGTGGAAACAAAAACCTGCATACACACCGGCCCTCCAAGACTGGAGTTGCCCACCCATGGTGAATCCTATCGTCAGTGCGGTTTCACGGTTTCACCAAAATGACTGTTCTGTAGCACGGCGTGCCATATTCTGTCACAGAAAGCTAACACGAGCTCCCAGAATGTATGCCACACGGAACACATCACTTGGGCTGTATCTGTGAATGCTTGTGAATGCATCATCGGTCGTTTCCCTGGTGCAGCCCATAGCCGAAATCGGACCGCTAGAGGGAGCGATTTTTAAAAAGCCATTTGCTCAGGCAGCACCGCACACAGAATTTGATTAATAGCTGAAAATCGAATTGGTTCCTATTTTTTTGTGGATGTTCTAATCAATGTTTGCATTATACTTTTTTTTTTCTGAAATCACATCATGTTATAATGAAAATATGGAACTTTAAATGCCCGTGTGTCGTGTGTGTGTTTGTGTGCGTGTGTGTATGTACATTACATTACATTAATGGCATTTGGCAGACGCTCTTATCCAGAGTGCATACCCATAACCAGGGATAAGTGCGCTGAAAGACCCTAGAGAGAAGTACAATTTCAAGATAGATAGATAAGGACCAGGGCCTATTTGATCATCGGAATTTTTATTATTATTATTATTATTATTATTATTATTATTATTATTATTATTATTATATATATATTTTGAATCGTAATACCGCAACACGCAAATGTATGAACAAACCACTTACCTAGCCAAACTAAACTAAACATCCTGATACACAAAGAGTGTGTGTTTCCCATTATTATATCGTAATCAAGAAGTACAATATAAATTCATACAGAAAAGGTACATCTATTTATCTGAACAGTAGGCTATATTTAATTTGACGATTCGTTAAAGTGCCCCAGAGAAGACGCTTTCGCTCATTGTCTGCGCTGCTTAGGTTGGCATAAAGCTTTTCACCGCCCTTTTAACCCCGGTGGTGGTTTTGAAATATTGGTGTGGAAAATGAGACCCCAGCGATTTCCGGACCTTTTGACACAGCGAAATGTCAGGTGCGTCGTGTTTCAGTAACGGCGTGTGTGCACATCAGCTATTTCCTGGAAATCTTAACTATAAAAGTGTTTTGCAACACTACGTGGGCGTGAACACAGCGCAGCCCACCGAATGAAGTTGCCTATCCCAACCCAACCCTCGCACACTGAAGGTAGGCTACTGTCGTCAGGTCCTCTGTTTGCTCACCAGCGGTCTCAAGACACAGCAAGATGCGGCCCATCGCATTATTTCCAGTTGGCCAAGTGGCTTTTAATAAATGATTGGCCCAGATGCACAGAAAACGTTAATTCAACTGTAACAGGGTATATAATGGACCAGAGCATTATGTACTCTATGAGAGTTGATGTAACACTGAATATTTTACAGTGTACAATAGCCTAATAGTCCCGCATCTCGACGGTAAAGTAGAAATGTGTAAACCGATGTGCTGTGACTGAATTCTGTACTGTTCCCGGCGCAATCTCACACTGGAAGTATCTCTTCGAGACATTTGTTCATTTTACATGTGTTTCCCGGAACATGTTGCTACTAAGTGCATATTAGCCTAATACAATTAGCTACCTAATTCTGCAGTGCCATGAAAAAGTATTTGATTCCTGATTTCCCAATTGCATATTTGTTACGCTAAATGGTTTTCAGATCTCTGTAACAAAAAGTAATACTAGACAAGGCGAACCTGAGCAAACACAAAAGCCATTTTTAAATGATTCACCGAGCACTTTGTTAGGAACATTTTTACTTTATTACACCCACTTATTCATGCTATTATATAATCAGCCAATTGTGTGGCAGCAGTGCAATGCATGAAATCATGTAGATACGGATCAGGAGCTTCGGTTAATGTTCACATCAACCATCAGAATGGGGAAAAATGTGATCTAAGTGACTTTGACCGTGGAATGATTGTTGGTAGCAGACAGGGTGGTTTGAGTATCTCAGAAACTGCTGATCTCCTGGGATTTTCACGCACACTAGTCTCTAGAGTTGATAGATAGAAGAATGATAGAAAATGATAGAAAAAAGGCAGTTCTGCAGACAGCTACGCCTTGTTAATGTTAACGTCAGAGGGGAATGGCCTGACTGGTCAAAGCTGACAGGAAGGTGACAGTAACGCAAATAACCATACATTACGACAGTGGTATGCAGAAGAACATCTCTGAACACACAACGCATCAGAACTCCAAGTGGATAGGCTACAGCAGTAGAAGTCTAAAAAACAAGTCTAATAAATACCTAATAAAGTGCTCGGTGAGTGTATGTAATTAAACAAGGTATCAAATACCCCAATCACCCATGTGAAAAAGTAGGCTAATTGCCACCTTAAACTTAATAACTGGTTTGTCCATTTGCAGCCAAACGCTTCTTCTGCCTCGATCAGTCTTTCGCATCGCTGTGGATGAATTTTAGCCCACTCTTCTTTGCAGAACTGTTTTAAGTCGGACAAATTGGTAGGTCTTCGAGCATGAGCTGCTTGTTCGGGTCCTGCCACAGTTCCACCTCGTTGAGTAATAATGATGATTACTGTATTTTTCCTCAGATCACCGAACATCCTCCCAGTTTTCTTCTGTATCAAAACTATAAACAACATCGGTGTAGACCGAACACATGGGCCACCATAGCTCAAGGAAGCAAAGACAGTTAGCTAAGTTAGCAATATTTTTATTTTAACTAAGCCTAATCCTCAATTTTCCACACACAACTGTGCAGCCATGTATCGATTTAAACTACTGACTTGGATGCATAGCCTATTCACTTTTAGGCGTGTAGCTGAGCTCCAGATTCACACTTGTTTTCTCAAAATATAGCCTTTGTTTACGCACACTGAATCACATAGGTGCTCTCTGTTTCCTGTATTGTCGCTGTGGTCTGGCAAGACACTCACTATGGCCTGGATGCACAGAATGTTTTTTTTTTTTTTTTTCTGACGGAATTGTTTATTGCGGTGGCCATGGTCTAGAAGAAAGAAACACTCTGAAAATGCGCGTCACGTTACTCCTGCTCTGTTTCATTTATGCTTTGAAAGGTAAGTTTTTTTTCTCAAATATTATTTCATATATTTAAAAAACATGATTTAGTTTTTTCCCATACAAAGCAACGCCTACTTCATTTTCTAATCGGCACTGTACAGATTATTTTGCAAATGTAAAGTAGTTAAATAGTCTGCGGTTATGTGTTGCGTTGAAAAACGCCATGAAAGACTATTTCAAATTATAGACTACATGATTCAGTTTTTGCTTAAATGCTTAAAAGCAATCTAATGTTGTAATTCCATTTCCTCACTGCACAATGTCCTGTATTTTAAACTATCAAAGCACATATGATTAAATTAGTACGATAATTATGTACTTTTTAGGAGTAGATTTAACACTAAACATTTTACTAAGTTTAGTGAACTATAAATGCAGGATATTCGGCGTAGGCCACTTATTAACTTAAACATTGAGTATACATAATTGCAAAATACAGCCTTGCAAAACCCGGCATCTAGGTAGATCATTTTTAATGCTTAATAATAAATAAATAAAAGTATAGGATATTATTCAGTAGAAATAGACAGTATTTTAAACATTGATTATAGTAATATCCTGTAATGATATAACATACATTCTGTATAGCTCTAAATATGCGACACAGTCATTGCTTTTAAATAACAGCATTTTGCGATAATTCAGCACAAATGATCATTCATGTTTTCAAAGATTACAAGAATAAGCTATATACTTCAGTCCAAAATGAGGATGGGTAAGGATATGACATCTATCCTGGAAGTGTTTTAAACGTATTTATTTATTTCAGCCCAGAATACAAGGGTTATCCAGACTCCAGGGTTGCTGACAGTGGAGGATGGTGGAACCATCATCTTACAGTGCGTTTTGGACGCTGAAGGTACACGTTGCTACACCGTTGTTTGGGCGAAAACTGACTCCAGGACCAAGATGCTCATCTTCCCTAAGAATGGCGCCGATGATGGATCTGGATCCACGTGCACGTTCACCGTTGAGAACGCAACTCTGAATGACTCGGGAACATACTACTGTTCGGTGGTGCTTGGCTCGATGACATACTTCGGCAGCGGGTCAAATGTAATCGTGACACAAGGTGACGAAATAATCTTCCTTGCCTGGTGACAAAATAAAACAGCTGAGACGGGTGCGTGGGGGTTGAACCCCAATATGCACGACTCAAATGTGATAAAGTCCCGTCAGGGCTTTATTAAGGGAATGTCCAATGGGCGTCGTTGAAAACAAGCAAGGTCCATACGTGTAATCCAGCCAAAACCAAAGTACAGTACCGAGGGAGAAGGCAGCCTCGTAATCGGTACACCATACAATAAGTCCTGTAACCAGGAAAGCTGTCAGCGGGGCAGTAGTACAGACGGACGGTAGGCAGGCTCGGGGTCGAAGGCGGTGCAAGGGGCTAGATGTGTTTGCGAACTGTGACATGAATAAACTATATAACGTGACATGACAAGACTAGAAAATACATCGTAACAAGAACTAAACAAGAAACGTAACAAGAAATAAAACATAAAAACGTGGCGAGACGAGACATACATAATACGTGACATGACAATAAAATAACTAACACAATAACTAAACGTGAAACATGACATGAAACGATGGGGTACAAATGCTTACCATTTGGAGTATTGTGTCCAAGGTTTTGAAATTGGGCACAAACTTGTGAGATTAGGATCGAAGTGATTGTAAAAACTGTAATATGTTAACTGTAACTGTAAGATATGTCCATTGAGTCCATTTTTTGTAAAAGCAATGAAAAAATAATTCAGTGTTGGTGCTGTTGTGCTGCGTGAAAAGTTCCGAAAAAGTAAACTTAAACAAAAACAAAAAAAAAACTGTAAAACAAACCTTATGTTCTAATTTGATGTTGTTCAATGATTCCACTCTCTTCTATTGTTTCCACTATTCCCTTTATTTATCAAGTATTTTTTATAGCAATTAAAGGATTGTACAAACGTCAGTGAAGCTATAGGTATCATGCACATTCCTAATGTATTTCACGATAAATTAGTTACTTGAACCAATGAGTGTGGAAGTGCAAGATTTCTTTAAAGATGAATGCACAATGCAAGGTTTTGAACAGGCGGACAGGCTCTGTATAAGTGCTAACCGTTTTGAGTGTTGTCTAAGGTTTTGAAGATTTAGCACAAACTTGTGAGATTAGCGCCAAAGTGATTGTATAAATTGTAATAACCTGGTTGAGCACATGATCTGTACACCGGCCGTTCAGTTATACTGTAACCGTGTGCTTCTCTGTTTGACGACTTTTCGCCACAGCAAATAGAACCGAGCCCCCTCCAGTCGACATTCTCTGGCCGCGTAGCGCCCAACCCCGCATCCCTCTCCTGTGTGTGGTCTCCGGAGTCGTCCCGTCTGAAGTCCGCGTGTTCTGGGTCATAGACGGGGAAGAGGACAGCGGGTTTACCGAGTCGTTTTGGACAAAAGACGGCGGGGAGGTGGTAGAGTCCGCCCAAAACCGGGTTCTGGTTCCTGCGGAGGAATGGGAGAGAGGAGTCGTCTGCACGTGCGTAGTGGAGTATGCTGGGAAGAACTTTTCAAAAAGCGTCCAAAATGAAGGTAAATCAGATTTTCCTAACATCGGCGCTGTTGCTTCATGTGCTGCGCAGGGTATCACTCCTGTTTTTGTTAAATAGGGCAGAGATCTGAACCTGTCATCACACCTGCTTATAGGTATTTGATCATGATTTAGTGATTAGTTATACAAAAGAACACGGACCTTCTTGAACTATGTCATGTCTAGATTTGTTCACCACTTCGAAGGTCTCTTGGTGAACACTTATGGCCTTTTTTATAGTCAGCCAAACTGTACAAATTTTTCTTCCATTACACAGTCAATATCGTATATGTAAATACTTAAAATTAATATACATATATTTTATATATTAAGGACAGATAAAATGGATGACTAACATTAAATCAAATATAATAATATGTATTGATTCGGGATTAGAGAATAGACAGGTAATTTTTCACAATCAGTAAGTAATACGCATAACTCCACACACTCCAAAGAGAGAAGCGCGCGCTGGAGCCGGTGGTTTGTGTGACCCATACTGGCCACTTCCCAATTGCTGAAACATTTCACAGTAAAGTGGCAGCGCCACTCTCTCCAGGTTAAATCGAGACATACGTTTTTTTTTTGTATAAATGCAAATATATATTTGAGGAAACAAAACATGCTCTAACATGCTCTATAATGTGATGAAATGTCAGTATTATCTGTATTGTCCGTTTAACCCTTGTGGAGTCTTAACAATAATTGAGAATGTCAGTTCAAAACAATAAATATCAATACTGGACAACATGAAAAACAGTGTCTCATTATAATTTTTTTGCAGATTAGCATACAGTCTAAACGCCCCCCATGTCGATTCATATGAATGGAACCATTTAACTAATTTGTTTAAGGTGTTCATATTCAATGAACGATGTGTATTAATACTTGTATTTGCATTTTTGTATTAGAACAGACACCTCTCCAAGAATCCACAATCCACAATTAAAAACAAACAAACGTAGTATTCACGTTCCAAGTAACGTTAAGTTAATATCGGAGTCGGACTCCCTTGGATCTCAGTTGAACTGGACAAAGTCCTTTGGAAAAATATTACACCGCAATATATTTGTAGAAAATAAGAATATTATCAAGGTCAGGAAGTTATTGTGACACTTCGCATTACATTACATTATTGGCATTTGGCAGACGCTCTTATCCAGAGCGACGTACAACAAAGTGCATACCCATAACCAGGGATAAGTTCGCTGAAAGACCCTAGAGGGAAGTACAATTTCAACTGCTACCTGTACAACAAAGATAAGGACGAGGGCCTTTTTTTTATTTTATTTTTATTTTTTTATTTTTTTTGAGAACAAACAAACAAACAGAGCAAAAGTGACCAAAGTTAACTATCCAAACACTGCTTACCTAGCCAACTAAAAATACCGATACACAAAGCAAGTCACAGAGACAACAATTAAGGTTCACAGGGAGGTAGGGAGGGATGGGGAGAGGTGCTGCTTGAAGAGGTGCGTCTTCAGCTTGCGCTTGAAGGTGGGGAGAGATTCTACAGTTCTTCGCAATATATGGACACGTAAGACTACATACGAATCACTGCTACTCATATTTAAATATGGGGCTATTTATTTAAATATAGGGACGCAATGGCACGAACTAACACGGGGCATGTTGAAGCATGGGGATTTTGCATAGATGCATTTGAGCAAGAGTTACGTGTCTCTTTTCACTATGCCTGGTCACTTTTCACTATAGACTAGTCTATTATAGCAACGTGCTTGAGTGACGGGATGATTTTAAAACGTCATCAAGCAGGCCTATCTTTTGTTCACCAGTGCTTTTCAAATAATTCATGACGTGTGAACGTCACAGACATTTAACACAATCACTGTTTTGTGGGTTAAAAGACAGCTCGCACAGGTGAGGCACAGGTGAACTTTTGAAGTCTGTGTTACAGGGAGCCCTGACGGATGCGCGGTGCTCCTCTACGGAATTATCGCTGTAGCGGCCCTCACCGTCATCGTGGCGATCTGGTTCTGTGTCTTCTTACATCGCGGTAACTAAAGACACCTGGATTTACCTACTTAATTGCCATAACTGCTGTAAACCGTTGCTAGGTTGACACACACATTTTATCATACGGTTTACGTTTGGCTCTTTTTCAAGAGACACTTTACGTTTTTAATTTAGCAAGTGCTTAATTGGCCAATGTGTCTTGTAAATGAAAAGGCAAAAACAGTTGTGATTTCCACTGTATATTCCTTAACTGGGGTTTTCTATTGATCTTTCAGGGCGCTCTGTGAGAGGCGATGGAGGCGAACGGTTCGTATTCAGTTCTTGACCTTGATTTTTGTGTGGAACTAGCCACGCAGATAAAAATGTAATTGCGCATTTTACCCTTTCCCGACTTCAGGGAACAGAGAAGAACTACAGACTTGGAACACAGACACCGTTCTGGTGAGTGCAGTTGATGTATGCTGTTTAGGCTATAATACAATTATTGCAATATATACAATATATACCATGCTGTTTTTGCACAACGTTCCAAAAGTCTAGACTCAATGTAAAACGGCTCTGGTGGAGTGCTTTTAATTCGACTAGAGTAGCCCAAGGTGTGTTCCTTATTGAACTCTGCACAATTGGAGCTGATCGGTCAACACTCAGTGACGTTATTTTCTGTGAATGGTACGCAACTGTATAAATAATATCACGTTAGAATGTGCAGAATCGCGAACTGACGGTCGTAAAGTCTTGTATATTAGCGCGTCTGAAGCTGAAGAGAGCAGGCAAAATGCCGTCTAGCCCTTCACCTTCAAGAAAAAAATACGATGTACTGGAAGGAAGCATCTTTTCATTTTTAGACTTCTGTCCACGAACTGTTTCTCTCTCTCGTGTAGCTAATGCGTCTCTTGACATCTAATTTTCGAAAAGAACGATGAACAACTGAACTTCAATATTTAAATTCACAGGGAGACAAGAAAGGGGGTCGGCGATTGACCCGACTATTTCGGTATGTATATCGTTACATTACTGCCAAAGCTTAACGATACGGTCTCATTGCTAACCGCACTCATATGCAGTCTGCTGGTTTGAGAACTGGACTTGACAAAGTTGAGGGTCACTGAATTTGAAGAAAAATTGGGAATGCCTACCTTAACGTCCTACGAGGTATCTTTCTCCTGATCGAATATTTACTATCCGATTCTAACATTACGTTTTTATTATTATCATTTCTACAGGAGGTGCAGTACGCCAGTTTGGAAGAAGCAAGTTTAGCAAGACGAATGTAAAGGCCTACTGTTTTGCACTGAAAAATTAATTGTTGGGGTCAGATGCTCATGGTTGCAAAATGCCGATAGCCTCCTCGCTGCCATCCGAATTGTGCGGTCTTACAATCTCACCTCGTGATTTTAAAACCCCTCATGTTTTACACTCTAATGTTGTTGCTAATGGCGCCATATTTAATACTTACTTAAAATGCAACAAAATAATATGTAACTGCGTGTATGAATGTGGTTTCTACAATTTGTGCAATTTTTGTAATCGTGTTCTGTGATACAGTTTGCCTGAAATGTTACCGACAGGTGTTCATTACTGTATAATATATATCACTAGGCTAGTTCAGCAGCCAGGTATGAATATGACACATATCGAGGTCAGATAACACACTTGAAACCACGAGGTATGGCATTCATTCAAAAGCTTCATTTAAAAAATAATTAAAATATTTGCTATCGTATTCAGATATTTCAGCCACCTCTCGGTTTTATTTAGTTAACACTGACAGTAAAAAAAATAGGCAATTGCTCCCTCTAGTGGGAGTATGCACAATAGTCTCCACATTCAACGTGAATGTCAGTCGACTCGCTTCACGACATTGCAGCAAGACAATGATCCAGAACACAACAGCAATTCCACATCTCAGCAATTCCAAGTTTTGGAGTGGCCTGACACGAACCCAATAGAAATGCTGTGGCAGGACCTGCAATGGGCAGTTTGTGCTCGAAAACCAATCAATTTTTCTGACTGAAAAAAATAAGAGTTGGCTAAAATCCAACCACAGGGCTTAGAAGGTGTGATATAAAATTATAGGTGCATGGTGGCAGTTCTTGCTGCTAAATGTGCTGCAACCAGTTTAAGGGGGCAATTACTTTCATTAAATAAACAAACTAAAAACCTTAAAAATGTGTCTTGTGTTTACTCAGGTTCTCATATGTTTAATATTACATTTTGTCTAAAGATCTGAAACCATTCAGTTTGGCAAATATGCAACAGAGGAAATCCGTAAGAGGGGCGAATACTTTTTTCAGGGCACTGTAAGATGACGGATGACTGACAGGTTAACTCTTTCCCAAGTGTTCCCTTTCGCATGGATTGTTCACACAGAAAAGAGCAGTGTGTGTCTAGTCTTGGGTCCAGCCTTATGCGTGGCGATTGGATTTGGAGTACGGAGGCACAGACCACCGTGAAGACCAGAAGACTGACTACACACAACTGGATGCATCAAGTACAGCGGTTTGGAGAGCTGTGAAAAAGAAAAAAAATCACTGGCAGACTAAGAATAAGACTTTGCTAAAAAAAATAATAATAATCACGACTGGCGGCGGTAAAACACATTTGCAGCACATTTGCAACGTACTTATGGCATGCAGAACTGAGTGGCGTAGAGGATAGCTGGCAGCAACTGATGCGATGGACAGTACCATAACCATAACGAAATCATCAAATCATTAAATTGTGCGCTTTAACTTGTGGAAGAACCTATGCACTTGTATGTCGCTTTGGATTAAAAGCGTATGCCAAATGACAAAAATGTCATGTAAATGTTGTGTGTGTGTGTGTGTGTGTCTGTCTGTCTGTCTGTCTATCTACAATGACCAAGACCGACAATGTGTTCTTATACAGAAAATGTGCATGCAGGCATTGTTGTCTAAACACAACATCCGATAAAGGTAATTTGTTAAAGTTGTGTAATGTCAGAGAAGAGTCTTTGTCAATTTCAGAACTGCTCAGCCTGGCATTGCATTACATTACAGGCATTTAGGCAGACGCTCTCATCCAGAGACGTACGAGGAAGTGGCATTGACCTTTCAGGGGCCTTTTAGGCCTACCTCCCAGGTGCCGTTTTGAAATCTTGGCGTGGAAAATATGGGCGCAGTTTCCGGACCTTTGACTTCAGCGAAATGTCAGGGCGTGGCGCGTTCCAGCCATCTGCGACGGTTGGGCGCATCCGCGAGACCACTTCCTGTCAGGCGTCTTGTAACCACGAGCCCGTAGAATTAAGTCGCAGTGTTTAAATCTAGAATGCACAACACGGGTCCAAATAGACCCGGGCGAGTTTATTTGTAATTTTCAAAGCTCTTCTTTTTCTTTTTTCTTTCTACCATTTTTTTTGTTTTTGTTTTTACTTTTAGAAGTGTTTTCGTATGACAACCCCTAGAACGCACGACATGGGTCAAAATGAACCCGTATTAATTTCCTACGGAATTTTGCGGTTGCTGTTCAGGAAAACTCTTCTCCTAAGACGACCAAAAGACGCCGAGGCTTGTTTGAGGCGGCACTTTTGCAGTTGTCAGTTATTATGCTTTGAAAAGCTCAGTATTTGAAGGCCTTCTACTGTGAAGGTTGTTGGGTGGCAGGGAAGGCTGGCGCTCATCTGACAGATTATCTCCGTGTTTTCGGTGTTGATGGTCAGTCCCATTCTCCTGTGTGCAGTTACAGCTGCTGAGGAGGTATTTTGTTGCTCGATGATATCCTCTGAGGTGAACTTGGTGGTTGAAGACACACACACCCACACACACACACACACACACACACACACACATAGACACACACAGACACACACACACTCTCTCTCTTTCTCTCTCTAATCAGCCGATTGTGTGGCAGCAGTGCAATGCATACAATCATGTAGATATGGGTCAGGAGCTTCAGTTAATGTTTAACTCAATGTGATGTAATTGGCCATGGAATGATTGTTAGTGGCAGACAAGGTGGTTTGAGTATCTCAGAAACTGCTGATCTCCTGGGATTTTCACACACTAGTCTCAAAAGTCTCTAAAATGGTGCAAAAAACAAAAAAATACAGTGAGCAGCTGTTCTGCAGACAGAAACGCCTTGTTAATGAGAGACGTCAGAGGAGAATGGCCAGACTGGTCAAAGCTGACAGAAAGGTTACATGACAACAGTGGTATGCAGAAGAGCATATCTGAACAGACAACGCATCATAACTCTAAGTGGATAGGCTACAGCAGTAAAAGTCTAAATAATAAGTTTAGTAAATACATAAATACAAGTGCTCACTGAGTGTACATCAAATAACACTCAAAATTAAAGGGACAATAGGGCAAAGGTAATTTCGGACTCTTAACGGTGAAGAGCGGAATTGCAACAACAGATTACCTCAGCAGATGTTCATGCTCCCCACAGTCTGTGAATATAAGGCATAAAATCGTTATTATACAGTTCAGTGTTCTCCTGCACTGTTTTGGAAAACCGACAGTGACAAACGCAATAGAGCCTGCCGTCTTTTCGTAGTGTTCTAGTAATAAAATGTTCACCGAGCAGGTAACTTTATTAGATCTTTACTTTGGTGTGCTACACAACACTATTAATAGTTTTCACTTTAGCAAACCAACGATATTGTGAGCAAGGACGTTATTTGGCTACGTAACTAGCTGGCTATATAACTAAGATATGATAGTCTACCACAAACGATGCAACGGAAATAGAAATAAAGGTTTTACGGATGATTTAACAGGTAAACAAACAAAAGAAGCCTGTAGCTGCCCAAATTGTACTCCAGACAAGCAATCACTGAAACACTGTATCAGAATAAGCCCCACGCCATTGGCTGTGGCAGACAGAATCAATTTTCAACCAATGAGCTTGAACAGTTTTTTCAACTGTTTTGATACATTTGACGGCCCTACAAATTAACACTTTGAAAAACCGAATTTAAGGACTATAAACACAGGCAGAGGGTGAGAGAACATGGCAGTGAGCCTTTTTCAATGATAGGAAGGGATGTTTGATACAATGGTCTTCTAACAGTGTTTTACCACAAAAATCCTACCTATTGTACCTTTAATACGGGTCCTGTATGACCCTTGTTGTCAAATTTGCGGTTGCAATACCAAAATGTTTTTTATTCGCAGCCTAAGAAAGGAAAAATAAATATGATGACTTGTGATCGTCACAAACAAGATAAATAACGAATACCTTGAATATCAAATGAGTAGATTCATTAATTTAAAAGAGGTAACAAAGAGACCCTTAGCAATGTGTCAAATTCTATTGGAAATGAATACGTGTCCACTTGGACACATGTTCTCGGGGTAATTATTTGCAATACAGCATAATAGGCACAATGTGAATGTGAACATATATCTTTTATTCTACTGTAAATAGCTCTTTCTGGCATAATGGCTTACGAGGGTAAACAATTCCTCGAAATATGAAAAGCACCGAATTGATAAAAATGAATACATTTTTAAAATTCTGGGATTGCAACTCTGGTTGGCACAAAAACCAGCATACACGGGGGTCCCCAAGACTTGCCTTCTTTGCTCTAAATATAATCTTTACCTGTGTTTACGCATATTGAATCTAGGCTAGAGTCGGGCACCCCATTTCCTGTCTAGCTGTTGTGGTCTGGCAAGACGCTCGCGCCCATATTCAGAGAATGTTTTTTTCTGACGGAATGTTTCCATGCAGGGGACATGGGCTGGAACAAATTCAGAGACACTCTCAAAATGCGCGTCACGTTACTTCTGCTCTGTTACGTTTATGCTTTGAAAGGTAAGTTTAAAAAAAATATTAAATGTATTCTTTATTATCACTCTATTAGAAATTTGTCTCAATATGCAATACGCAGCCTATTTAATTTTTTGAATACAGTAACGTATAAATTACTAGTGTAATCATATCAATAACCACAAACAATACCCTGCAAGAGCTGGGCAAATGGGATGCATTAAAGTGCACTTTAATAGCCGTTAACATTTTGAATGTGATCTTCTCGTGACCACATTCAAAATATGCCACCTCCACACTTACTGGAAAATGTATTGGTCTGGACTAAATTGAGTTTTGTATGGAGAATCACCACTCAAAGTTGAATTTTGTCTAGGACTAGGCTTAATCTGCGTCTGCGAAACTACACAGGCTATTGTAAAATGTATTATTATTATTATTATTATTATTATTATTATTATTATTATTAGTAGTAGTAGTAGTAGTAGTAGTAGTAGTAGTATCATTATTACATAACAATAATAACAATAATAATAATAGGCCTAACATTATGTATATCCTGCATATCTGTAAATTATATGAACATATTCAATAACTTGTCATTCCACTCTCGTAAAGCATTACAAATATTGTGAAAATCTACGACAAACTACATGCGTTCTTATTTTTCAAGATTACAAAAAGATATCTTATCGTCCAGTTAAAAAAGTTGTACTGCGATGTATTGCCTCTAAATGGATATATTGGCTATATGAGGCCTATCGTCATAAAAGTTTGGAAATGGCTCTTTTCAAAAGCGTGTTTTGATGAATTCATTTCACATTTATTTCCAGGCCAGGTTGTCCAATATCCAGGGTGGGTGAACGTGGAGGATGGTGGTACCGTCAGGTTACTGTGCCGTACGGAAATAATTGGCATACTTCGCAACAACGTTGTTTGGACGAAAATAGACCCCAGGACCAAGAAGCTTATTACCATGAATAACACCGATACTTGCGTCAGTGACGGACAAGGGACTGAATGGTTTATGGTCATTAAAAACGTAAACGTTAATGACTCCGGGACTTACTACTGCTCACTGGCAGCTCTAACGATGCCCTACGTCGGCAACGGGTCAATTGTAATAGTGACACAAGGTGACAGAATATAATTCATTGGCTAATGATCTTCATTGCACGGAGATACATAATTTACGAGGGCACCTCCTCTTAACGAGTCTCGGAGTAAATAAATAAATCAAGGGAATTAATGAATCAATAAAAACATGAATTAATACATTAATTAATTAATTAAATGTTAGCTGCTGATATGGGGGTTTCTGTATTTTCTTGCTGAATCTGTGTTTTACATTTGGAAACGGTGTTAATAAATGCTTTTCTAAACCGCTTAGGGTTATATATCTTAATACGATATACACAAGTGGGTGAACACATCATCTGTACACCGGCCGTTCAGTTATACTGTAACCGTGTGCTTCTCTGTTTGATGACTTTTCGCCACAGCAAATAGAACCGAGCCCCCTCCGGTCGACATTCTCTGGCCGCGTAGCGCCCAACCCCGCATCCCTCTCCTGTGTGTGGTCTCCGGAGTCGTCCCGTCTGAAGTTCGCGTGTTCTGGGTCATAGACGGGGAAGAGGATAGCGGGTTTACCGAGTCCTTTTGGACAAAAGACGACGGGGAGGTGGTAGAGTCCGCCCAAAACCGGGTTCTGGTTCCTGCGGAGGAGTGGGAGAGAGCAGTCGTGTGCACGTGCGTGGTGGAGTATGCTGGGAAGAACTTTTCAAAAAGCGTCCAAAATCAAGGTAAATATTATTTTGTTGCTTCACCGCGCGGCATATAATTCCTGTCTTTATGAATTAGGTTTGATTGACCCGTTAATTGGACAGTGATCTGAACTTGTCACCGCCGTACCTGTATTTGTGCATTACCTCACTGTAACACATGTAGGACTCATCCAACTGATCTATCCATTTTCAAAATCGCTTGCTTACGTAGGCTACAGCAGCAGAAGCCCAATAAGTAAAATAAAAACAAAAAGTCTAATAAATATCTAATTAACTGTTCAGTGAGTGTATATATTTGAAGCATTGCTTACGTATTTGGGCGGCACGGATGGTGCAGTGGGTAGCACTGCCGCCTCACAGCAAGGAGGTCCTGGGTTCGAATCCCCGTCGGTCGGGGCCTCTCTGTGCGGAGTTTGCATGTTCTTCTCGTGTCTGCGTGGGTTTTCTCCGGGTTCCTCCCTCAGTCCAAAGACATGCATGTTAGGCTCATTTGTCCAAAGTGTGTGTGTGTGTGTGTGTGTGTGTGTGTGTGTGTGTGTGTGTGTGTGTGTGTGTGTGTGTGCGCGCGCGCGCGTGCGCGCCCTGCGATGGACTGGCGACCTGTCCAGGGTGTATTCCTGCCTTTCGCCCAATGTATGCTGGGATAGGCTCCTGCGACCCTGTTCAGGATAAGCGGGTTCGGATAATGGATGGATGGATGGATAATGGATGGATGGATGGATGCTTAGGTATTAGTTATATAAGAGAACAAGAACCTTCGGTTAAACTGTCACATCTAGATTTGTTACCCACTTGAGTGGTTTGTTGGTCAACACTTCTGGGCTTCTTAAAGTCTTCAACCGTCTTCTTTCTTCCAGTACACCTTCAGTTTGTAGTTTGTGAGTTTGGCTATCTTTAGGAATAGCACTGTCACCTTAAATTTAAAAGAGACTTTGACGAAAGATCACATAGATGTGTAAACCCATGAAACTGGCTCTGATTGGCTACACAATCCCTTTCACTCCCTACCCAGATTGATTCCCCGGGTCAGTACTGCAAAATGAGAAAAATGAGAAGAATATGGAGTTTGCCAAATTGGAGTGTGTGTGCGTGTGCGTGTACGTGTGTGCATGCTTGTGTTTTTGTTTGTAAAAACGAATGAAATGAAACTCCAATATCATTGCAGGGCATATAAGACACAAATAAATGAGTAAATAAATATTTTACACACAGTTTACACATATGAAACTTATACAGTAGAAATACCTTGCAAATATCTATCTGTCATGCACATTAAAACAACATTCCTGGTTGTTATTGCCCTATTATTTCTGTGAGGTTCATCTATTTTTGATTTTGAAACACAATGCTTGGTGTTTTCATGTTCCAAACCAATTCAGGCCTTTCATGCTGTGTTTGATAAAAATATATAAAACTGATTTTAGATAATAATATTTCTTCAGAAATCCCAGAATATGACATTAAAATCTGATTACATTTTTATTATCAGATTAATATTTATTGTTAATTTCACACATAATAATAATAATAATAATAATAATAATAATATCTATTAACAGTGACAATAATATAGGGAGATAAGCATGCATTAAATTGTTATTTTTAAGAGTGTGGTTTGAGTGATCTATGTCAGTCACTTATCTTAATTGCTATAACTCTTCATAGGAAAGGGTAAAAAAAGAAAAACTTTTATGCCACTTAGAATAATATCAAATATTTTTCAGTCGGAATTAATAAAAAAAACTTTACATAAATATTTAAATAATAATAATAATAATAATAACAATAATAATTATAATAATTATAATAATTATAATAATTATAATAATACTTTTATTTGACAGCCCACAGATTTAATCTGCTATAGGTTTAAAATACAGTTCAGTTCAGTTCAGCGTCAAATTTTAAATTGCGTTTTAGTTTTTAAGGTAATTTTGCCTAAATGCTGTTTTTTTTAAATAGAATAAAATTTACATGAAAAACCTCATCTTTCAGATAGGTTTGATATGGCCACTGCTTACAGAGGATCTATAAAAACCATATCGTTATAGCACAAAAAAGAGTTCCCCTTTAATTGGTAAATGGCAACCACATACTGTAACGTATATTGGTTATACTGGAATTGAGATGAACATGATAGCATGCTGTGAAAGATCCAGCTCAATAAAGCCTGACTCAAAGGTGATCCTATGGGACACAATATACGGAAGCGATATTGAAACACTTGACAATATATTGATTTATTTAAATAAAGGCATTTTCTAAAAAGACCAATACGCAGTGCCCCTTTCCAGCCCAAAGGCACGGGTAAATTTGACTATCTGAGGTCTGCGTTACAGGGAACCCTGACGCATGCGCGGTGCTCCTCTACGGAGCTCTGGCTGGAGCGGCCCTCACCGTCATCGTGGCGATCTGCATCTCTGTCTCCTTACATCGCGGTAACTAAGGACACCTGGATTCCACTCAGCCTACTGTTCATTGCCTCTTTAAATGACATTACACGGCTGTTAACAGCCATGCTCATACATTTTTTTTCAAGCGGGAGCTTTGCGTCTAAACGTGCAGAACTAGTTGCTTCTAATATGTGAGGCTGCATTTAGAACGCAATGCGGTTTTAAGACCGAAAATGTAACCCTTTGATCCAAATCAAATCTAATATAAAATCTGATCTGATCTCATGCTTGGGTGATAAGCGGTGGTATTGATCGGAGGGTTCCATTTGGCTCTGAGAGGATTGTTTCCAAGTTTAAACAATAAACTATATTAAACTATATTAAATATTAACGCCACATGAGATTCATTTTACCATTGCATAGTATATATTTGTAGTGTAATTCAAAAAGCATAGGATGCCCATTTCTGATTGCATTGCATGTGGATGTAACCAGATAGGCGCTTCCTTATTATTGCTTTTCTATCGATCTTTCAGGTCGTTCTGTGAGAAGCAATGGAGACTCACGGTTCGTATTCGATTCTTGACCTTCATTTTTGTGTTTAACGCGTAAAACTAGCGATGCAATATGTAATATGCTTTCTATCTCAACTTCAGGGAACAGAGAATAACCAGGAACTTGGAGCCCGGACACCGTTCTGGTAAGTGCGGTTGTTTAATGTTATTTACAATAAAATGATCAGATTCCAATGACATGTTTGTAAATTGTTCCGAAACTCACGGATGCGTATGACATAATCGCACTGGTCCAGTAGCCTATTATACCAGCATGACCCCAAGTTACTGAATTGCCGAGTGGTTTTCTTCGGTGGAATTTTTACTTTACCCCACGCCAGTCCCCACGTGAAACTAGTCCAGTCCGAATAGACAACTCTGGCGGCGAAGGTATTGTTTTGATGAAGTTCCTCCGTCCGATATGTTCTTTACATTTAGTGGAATCACCGAAGGCATTCTTTACTGATGGTTATTTGTCTCTTCAAATTCCCAAACGGTATGGTTGTGTAACATTTTTTTTCGAATGTTGTGGGTTGCGGCGTTCACCCCACACCGGAAGAATACCCAGGTCACCTCTCTGCCGTAATTGCGAGTTTTCTTTACTTTTGAAGCCATGCTTGTTTGTTTTGCCGGGCAAGCATGCACGCATACAAGTCGCGGAAGCAACGTGGTGACGACAACCAGACCGATTATGCACTCCCTATGTAATTTTGGAGAGCAATTACAGAAATCTCTTATCCTGTTTATATTTAAGATGTCGTGTGATAACAGTGACTTTATTCGCATTGTCCTGGAAACGAATCCTGTCCGAATAGGGCTTAATACAGTACGTGTGCTCCATATTGGATTATACACCGTACGAGATTGTCAATGACGGCCACGTTGGAATGCGCCATGTTTCGAGAAACACGAACTGAACGGACTACCCGTGAAGGAATGGATAGGCTGAAATGGCAACTACACACTTTTCATGGTGTTTAATGTGGTTTTTTTCTCATGGTATCTTGATATGTCATTTTCGAAAAGAAAACTGTTTTTAAAAACGTCTTAAGTTAACTATTGAAATTCACAGGGAAGCAACGAAGGGGATCGCCGATTGATCAGACTATTTCGGTATGTATACGCAAGTATAGGCATCCTTTACTGCCAAAACGTACGGCACGGTCTCAGGCTATATTATAACTCTACCAAAACCACAGGCACTCCCTTTCGGTAATCATACATAGTACTCTAGTCATACTCTAGTAGTTTTTAAACTGGACTTGTCAAAGTAGAGATTTGCATGTGTGGAAATAAAATTGTCACGTTTTATGCTTGTCACGTTATGTTTTATGTTTAGTTATTGTCTTAGTTACATTATTGTCATGTCAAGTATTATGTTAGTCTAGTCTGGCCACGTTTTTATGTTGTATTTCTTGTTACGTTTCATTTTCATGTCATGTTACGTTTCATGTTTAGTTGTTACGATTTAATTGTTAGTCTTGTCATGTCACGTTATGTAGTTTATTCATGTCGCAGTTCGCAAATTTATGTCACGATTTATGATGTTTCATGTTAAGTTGTTCCGTTCATTGTTTAGCGTACACTTTTTCGTGTCTTTCTGCAAACCTTGCGTTCAAGCTTTCTCTCTCTCCCTTTCTGTCACTCACGCTTCCCTAATTGTTTCAATTTCCCTTGTCTTCTTACTAATCTACTAACGCTACATCAGGATGGGTAATACTAACATTCCAACCATGTGTTCATGTTTACCTTACGTTTCGTGTGCATGTTATGTACTAATTTACTAACGCTAGGCAGATTTATTGCTAACGATTACTAATTATCTCGTTAACTTGTCAGTCCTCCACACCTGATTTCCATTCTCATGCTGCTCTCAAGCTAATTGTCTGCTCCTGTCTACACCTGCATATACGCTCAGTAACACGTCATGCCTTGGCAAAATTGTTGCCTCCTGTTTGTCAGTGCACTTTTAAGCGGTTTGGCAAGCGATTGTCTACCCGTTAAGATCCATGCCTGTTTATTGACCATTGTTATTGACTCCTCTTTTGTTGGCCATTGCCAGCCTGTACCACATACTTTGCCTGCTGTGTTTGTGCTTTTGCCCCATGGAGTGGACTTCGGTCTTGATTCTTGCGCTGTCATCGACCCCAAGCCTGCGTACCGTCTGTCTGCACTACTGCAGGACTTTGACATCTCTGTCTGAGTCATGCATTTTGGGTCCAACCCCCCACACACCCCTCTCAAATGTTGAAAAGCGGACCCTAACAGGACATTTTGTTTTCCACAGGAGGTGCAGTACGCCAGTTTGGAAGAAGCAAGTTTAGCTCGACGGACACACAGGCCTACTGTGTTGCACTGAATGAGTAAAATGTTCCGGCCAGTTTGTCGGGCGTTGCAAAATAGAGACATAGCCTATTTTTCTAGTTCCAAATAAATTCTGCCATCTGATCTTCTGATTTGAAACCCCTCATAATGCTATTGCTTAGGGCTTGTTACCATATTTAATCAAGCTTAATTCAAATGCGAAATGACAAATAGCGGTTATTGGTATTCCTTGATGCGTAAGGTCTGTACATTATACTCCTGTCTACTTTCTCAGTGAGTAGCAGCTCCCTCTCTGTGTTTTTAACAAGTACTGCAGCTCTTTTAAAGATTTAGCCCCAGGACTGCAGAACAATTACTTTGAATTCTAAAATGATTTCTTTTTACAAGTTAAGGGGACTGCAGTGGATAGTACTATGGCATCCAACTACGCTAAGCTTTTCATGAGAGATTCTGAGTGTCTCTAACACACAACACAATATTTGCCTCAGCCTCCCGCACAGAACTATCTGGCGAACGTACAGTGATTCTTTTTTTCGTATCTGGACAGGCACAGAGTTTCTTGTCTGTTTCTGTAGTACATCAATAATCTGAATGAAAATCACGTTTATAGTCCTCCATAGTGTACCCGGGCCCAACAGGATCAGGCAAAGACAGGCACACACAAACGTCTGGCAAATGGTTGTAGTATTTGTGTTTTAATTAGCCTGTATGTATAACGGTATTAAGGTGCCAATGCAGTCTGTGCTGCTGGCAGTCGTGAGTATCATTCCACGCTTTTGTCTCACTTTAATTGTTTCTGGATTATGCTGATTATTCTGTCATGTTTTCATGTTAACTGTGCGTGTTTCAATTATGGATGATTATACATCTATATTGAGATGCATTTAGCTGTCATAGTACAAGAGTATTCATACATGTAAAAAATGTATTCAAAGTAATATTCCTGTTGTGATATGGGTTATGTCTTCACGTGTGTTGCACAGCGACGTTACTGTAAACCCAGGTCTTAATTTGTCTGAAGAAGCGAGCTGACTCAGACACGACCGAGACAGGCCGTGGATCATCAGTGAACTCTGTCAGCAGTATCAGCTGTCCCCGTGGCCTCAGTCTGTTCTTTTTAGCACTCACTGAACGGAAACCAAGCTCTCACTGAACGGAAACCAAGCTATCTGTCTAGCGTTACGATATAATGGATATCAGTAGGCGAGTTTAGCAGCCAGGTATGAATATGACAGATATCTATGACAGATTAGACACCTAAAACCACGAGGTACGGCGCTCTTTCTTTCATTCAAAATTCTGCTTCCTTTCCATTGGCTGCTAAAATGACTTATGATAAATCACCAAGGAACACGATCATCTCCTGTTCAAGAACTGTTTGGAACTTTTCTTTAAAAAAATCAAACAAAAAAACAACTGCTGATGCTTTTTTTTTCTTTATGAAAATGACATAAGACAAAATGACTAAAGGCTATTATACAAAATAATTCATACATTTGCTGTCGTTTTCAGATATTTCAGCCACCTCTCGGTTTTATTTAGTCAACGCTGACAGTCAAAAAATAGGCAATTGCTCCCTCTAGTGGGGATATGCGCAATAGTCTCCACATACAACGTAAATGTCAGTCGACTCACTTCACTCCACACACAACAGCAATTCCACATCTCAGCAATTCCAACAGTTTTGGAGTGGCCTGACATGAACCCAATAGAAATACTGTGGCAGGACCTGCAATGGGAAGTTTGTGCTCGAAAACCAATCAATTTCTCTGACTGAAAAAAATAAGAAGAGTTGGCTAAAATCCAACCACAGGGGTTAGAAGGTGTGATATAAAATTATACGTGCATGGTGGTGATCTTGCTGCTAAATGTGGTGCAACCAGTTTAAGGGGCAATACCTTTTTTCTCTCTCATTAAATAAACAAACTAATAACCTTAAAAATATGTCTTGTGTTTACTCAGGTTCTCATATGTTTAATATTACATTTTGTCTAAAGATCTGAAACCATTCAGTGTGGCAAATATGCAACAGATGAAATCCGTAAGAGGGGCGAATACTTTTTCAGGGCACTGTAAGATGACGGATGACTGACAGGTGTTAACTCTTTCCCAAGTGTTCCCTTTCGCATGGATTGTTCACACAGAAAAGAGCAGTGTATGTCTAGTCTTGGGTCCAGCCTTATGTGTGGCGATTGGATTTGGAGTACGGAGGCACAGACCACCGTGAAGACCAGAAGACTGACTACGGCTGAGAAATAACTCATCTGTAAAATGAAGACTCCACACGACTGGATGCATCAAGTACAGCGGTTTGGAGAGCCGTGAAAAAGCAAGAAAATCACTGGCAGACTCAGAAATAAGACTTTGCTAAAAAATAATAATAATCACGACTGGTGGCGGTAAAACACATTTGCAGGTTAGACGTTACCTCGAACCGTACTTATGGCATGCAGAACTGAGTGGCGTAGAGGATAGCTGGCAGCAATTGATGCGATGGACAGTACCAAAACCATAACGAAATCATCAAATCATTAAATTGTGCGCTTTAACTTGCGGAAGAACCTATGCACTTGTATTTCGCTTTGGATTAAAAGCGTCTGCCAAATGACAGAAATGTCATGTAAATGTTGTGTGTGTGTTTGTGTGCGTGTGTGTGTGTGTGTGTGTGTGTGTGTGTGTGTCTGGCTGTCTGTCTATCTACAATGACCAAGACCAACAATGTGTTCTTATACAGAAAATGTGCATGCAGGCATTGTTGTCTAAACACAACATCCGATAAAGGTCATTTGTTAAAGTTGTGTAATGTCGGAGAAGAGTCTTTGTCAATTTCAGAACTGCTCAGCCTGGCATTGCATTACATTACAGGCATTTAGGCAGACGCTCTTATCCAGAGACGTACGAGGAAGTGTCATAGACCTTTCAGGGGCCTTTTAGACCTACCTCCCAGGTGCCGTTTTGAAATCTTGGCGTGGAAAATATGGCCGCAGTTTCCGGACCTTCAGCGAAATGTCAGGGCGTGGCGCGTTCCAGCCATCTGCGACGGTTGTGCGCATCCGCGAGACCACTTCCTGTCAGGCGTCTTGTACCCCGAGCCCGTAGAATTAAGTCGCAGTGTTTAACTCTAGAATGCACAACATGGGTCCAAATAGACCCAGGCGAGTTTATTTGTAATTTTCAAATAAGCTCTTCTTTTTCTTTTTTCTTTTTGCATATACATCATGAAATACATTTTTTTTGTTTTTGTTTTTAGTTTTAGAAGTGTTTTCGTATGACAACCCCTAGAACGCACGACATGGGTCAAAATGAACCCGTATTAATTAATTTTGCGGTTGCTGTTCAGGAAAACCTTCTCCTAAGACGACCAAAAGACGCCGAGGCTTGTTTGAGGCGGCACTTATGCAGTTGTCAGTTATTATGCTTTGAAAAGCTCAGTATTTGAAGGCCTTGCACTGTGAAGGTTGTTGGCTGGCGGGGAAGGCTGGCGCTCATCTGACAGATTATCTCCGTGTTTTCGGTGTTGATGGTCAGTCCCATTCTCCTGTGTGCAGTTACAGCTGCTGAGGAGGTGTTTTGTAGGGCCTCTGTTGTGTGGGCTGCTCGGGAAAAATCATCTGCATAGTGTTGCTCGATGATGACCTCTGAGGTGAACTTGGTGGTTGAAGACACACACGTACACACACACAGACACACCCACACAGACACACACACTCTCTCTCTCTCTCTCTCTCTCTCTCTCTCTCTCTCTCTCTCTCTCTCTCTCTCTGAAGCATGGCCATGCACACTCACATCTAGTAACAATTGTACTTTTAATGATCAAAACAAGATATTCAATGAATTTCTGTATAATTACATGAAAATCATTTTTCTCAGAGATATAGTAAAGAGCCACTCAGCCATACGCTCACTGAGCACTTTATTAGGAACATTTTTACTTTATTACACCTACTTATTCATGTGATTACATGCATACAATCACGTAGATATCGGCCAGGAGCTTCAGTTAATGTTCACTTTAACCATCAGAATGGGGAAAAAAATGTGATTTAAGTGACTTTGACCGTGGAATGATTGTTGGTGGCAGACAGGATGGTTTGAGTATCTCAGATTTCCTGGGATTATCAGGCACACTAGTTTCAAGAGTTTGCAAAGAATTGTGCAAAAGTGAGCAGCATTTCTGCAGACAGAAAGGCCTTGTTAATGAGAGACGTCAGATAAGAATGGACAGGAGTGCGTTTCCCGAAGCCTTCTTAACGCTACGTCGTTCGTAAGTTGTACCTTAAGCTCTACCTTCACGTTTCAGTGTGTTTCCCGAAGCGTTCTTCGCTAAGTATACCTTCTGTACGTCGTACTTTCGTAAGGTTGGTCTGGACCACCCTTAGCTATACCGTAGCCTCAGCTCACTCCGCAAGTGGCCACCACTGTTACGACCGCAAGCCTCTGAAATCAGCTGTTGCTAGTAGTTACATCTCAATAATATTGCTAAAATACCACATTAATGGCACAGTTTTCATGCAAATAATAAAATTATAAATTGCGAAGGATGCATGTTGCACTTGATTGAACATGTTGCCTAATTGCCTTTGAAATGATATTCATAAACTGACGATTTCCCACTCTCTCTGTGTGCTGGAGCGATATTTAACCATGGTTTTGTTGGACACCGTAGTCCTAAAACTGGAAAATAATGTTTCTTTTTTCAGCGCCACCTCTAACAATATCTCCATTTCGTTTGCTGTGAAGCTGTGGAACCGCTGAAAGACCCTGGAATGAAGTACAGTTTCAACTGCTACCTGCACAACAAAGACAAGGACCAGGGCCTATTTGATCATCTAATTATTTGCAATATAGCATAATAAGCACAATGTGAATGTGAACATATCTTATTTATTTTATTCTGTTGTAAATAGCTCTTTCTGACATAATGGCAAATCCTCGAAATATGAAAAGCACCTAATTGATAAAAATGAATACATTCTGAAAGTTCTGGGATTGCAACTGTGGCTGGAAAAATAACCAATATCTTTACCTGTGTTTACGCATATTGAATCTAGGCTAGAGTCGGGCACCCCATTTCCTGTCTAGCTGTTGTGGTCTGGCAAGACGCTCGCGCCCATATTAAGAGAATGTTTTTTTCTGACTGAATGTTTCCATGCAGGGGACATGGGCTGGAACTAATTCAGAGACACTCAAAATGCGCGTCACATTACTTCTGCTCTGTTACGTTTATGCTTTGAAAGGTAAGTTTAAAAAATATATTAAATGTATTCTTTATTATCACTCTAGTTGAAATTTGTCTCAATATGCAATGCGCAGCCTATTTAATTTTTTGAATACAGTAACGTATACATTTTTACTGTAATCATATCAATAATCACAAACAATACCGTGCAAGAGCTGGGCAAATGGGATGCATTAAAGTGCATAATAGCCGTTAACATTTTGAGAAAACATCTTGTCGTGATCACATTCAAAATATGCCACCTCCACAATTACTGGGCCGGTTTCAAGAGCACAGGTTAAATTGAGTTTTGTATGGAGAATCACCACTCAATATTGAATTTAGTCTAGGACTAGGCTTAATCTGCGTCTGCGAAACTATACAGGCTATTGTAAAATGTATTATTATGACGATTATTATTATTATTATTATTATTATTATTATTATTATTATTATTATTAGTATTATTATTATATAACAATAATAACAATAATAATAATTATGTATATCCTGCATATCTGTAAAATATCTGAACACATTCAATAAGTTGTCATTCCACTCTCATGAATATTAAATATTAAAGATATTGTGAAATCTACGACAAACTATATGCATTTTTTTCAAGATTACAAAAAGATATCTTATCGTCCAGTTAAAAAAGTTGTACTGCACTGTATTGCCTCTAAATGGATATATTGGCTATATGAGGCCTACCATCGTAAAAGTTTGGAAACGGCTCTTTTCAAAAGCGTGTTTTGATTAATTCATTTCACATTTCTTTCCAGGCCAGGTTTTCCAGTATCCAGGGTGGGTGAACGTGGAGGATGGTGGTACCGTCAGGTTACTGTGCCGTACGGAAACTATACTTTGCAACAACTTTGTTTGGACGAAAATAGACCCCAGGACCAAGAAGCTTATTACCATGATAAATGATACCAACGATACTTGCGTCAATGACGGACAAGCGACTGAATTGGTTAAGGTCATTAGAAACGCAAACGTGAATGACTCCGGGACTTACTACTGCTCAGTGGAATTGCAAAAGATGCCCTTCGTCGGCAAAGGGTCAATTGTAATAGTGACACAAGGTGACAATATAATTCTTAACGAGTCTCGGAGTAAATAAATAAATCAAGGGAAATTAATGAATCAATAAATACATTAATGAATACATGAATGAATTAATTAAATGCTAGCTACTGACATGGGGGCTTCTGTATTTTCTTGCTGAATCTGTGTTTTACATTTGGAAAGGGTGCTAATAAATGCTTTTCTAAACCGCTTAGGGTTACATATCTTAATACGATATACACAAGTGGGTGAGCACATCATCTGTACACCGGCCGTTCAGTTATACTGTAACCGTGTGCTTCTCTGTTTGACGACTTTTTGCCACAGCAAAGAGAACCGAGGCCCCTCCAATCGACATTCTCTGGCCGCGTAGCGCCCAACCCCGCATCCCTCTCCTGTGTGTGGTCTCCGGATTCGTCCCGTCTGAAGTCCGCGTGTTCTGGGTCATAGACGGGGAAGAGGACAGCGGGTTTACCGAGTCGTTTTGGACAAAAGACGGCGGGGAGGTGGTAGAGTCCGCCCAAAACCGGGTTCTGGTTCCTGCGGAGGAGTGGGAGAGAGGAGCCGTGTGCACGTGCGTGGTGGAGTATGCCGGGGAGAACTTTTCAAAAAGCGTCCAAAATGAAGGTAAATATTTGACAAACATCGCTGCAAAATGAAGGTAAATCAGTTTTTTTTCTCACAATCTTCGCTGTTGCTTCACCGCGCGGGATATAATTCCTGTTTTTATGAATTAGGTTTGATTGACCCGTTTATTGGAGAGTGATCTGAACTTGTCACCGACGTACCTGTATTTGTGCATTACCTCACTGTAACACATGGACTCATCCAACTGATTACATTGTGGTTTTAAAGTTGGCTCAAACACAGCATGGCAAATTTCCCAAACATCTATCCATTTTCAATATCGCTTGCTCCTGGTCAAGGTTGTGCGGGGACTGGGGCCGAACGGGATTTGAACAGGGTACCTTCTTGTTGTTTTACACTGCTCTCCTGCTCAGGGGTGAGTTTCCCGTAGCCGGAAAGACATTCGGTCATATATATACAGTGGTGTGAAAAAGTGTTTGCCCCCTTCCTGATTTCTTATTTTTTTGCATGTTTGTCACACTTAAATGTTTCAGACCATCAAACAAATTTAACTATTAGTCAAAGACAACACAAGTAAACACAAAATGCAGTTTTTAAATGAAGGTTTTTATTAAGGAAGAAAAAGTGATTGCCCCCTAAACCTAATAACTGGTTGGGCCACCCTTAGCAGCAACAACTGCAAGCAAGCGTTTGCGATAACTTGCAATGAGTCTCTTACAGCGCTGTGGAGGAATTTTGGCCCACTCATCTTTGCAGAATTGTTGTAATTCAGCCACATTGGAGGGTTTTCGAGCATGGACCGCCTTTAAGGTCATGCCACAGCAGCTCAATAGGATTCAGGTCAGGACTTTGACTCCAAAGTCTTCATTTAGTTTTTCTTCAGCCATTCAGAGGTGGACTGGCTGGTGTGTTTTGGATCGTTGTCCTGCTGCAGAACCCAAGTTCGTTTCAGCTTGAGGTCACGAACAGATGGCCGGACATTCTCCTTCAGGATTTTTTGGTAGACAGCAGAATTCATGGTTCCATTTATCACAACAAGTCTTCCAGGTCCTGAAGCAGCAAAACAGCCCCAGACCATCGCACTACCACCACCATATTTTACTGTTGGTATGATGTTCTTTTTCTGAAATGCGGTGTTACTTTTACGCCAGATGTAATGGGACACACACCTTCCAAAAAATTCAACTTTTGTCTCGTCAGACCACAGAGTATTTTCCCAAAAGTCTTGGGGATCATCAAGATGTTTTCTGGCAAAATTGAGACGAGCCTTAATGTTCTTTTTGGTCAGCAGTGGTTTTCGTCTTGGAACTCTGCCATGCAGGCCATTTTTGCCCAGTCTCTTTCTTATGGTGGAGTCATGAACACTGACCTTAACTGAGGCAAGTGAGGCCTGCAGTTCTATGGATGTTGTTGTGGGGTCTTTTGTGACCTCTTGAATGAGTCGTCGCTGCGCTCTTGGGGTAATTTTGGTCAGCCGGCCACTCCTGGGAAGGTTCACCACTGTTCCATGTTTTCGCCATTTGTGGATAATGGCTCTCACTGTCGTTCGCTGGAGTCCCAAAGCTTTAGAAATGGCTTTATAACCTTTTCCAGACTAATAGATCTCAATTACTTTCTTTCTCATTTGTTCCTGAATTTCTTTAGATCTCGGCATGATGTCTAGCTTTTGAGGATCATTTGGTCTACTTCACTTTGTCAGGCAGGTCCTATTTAAGTGATTTCTTGATTGAGAACAGGTATGGCAGTAATCAGGCCTGGGTGTGGCTAGAGAAATTGAACTCAGGTTTGATGAACCACAGTTAAGTTATGTTTTAACAGGGGGGGCAATCACTTTTTCACACAGGGCCATGTAGGTTTGGATTTTTTTTCTCCCTTAATAATAAAAGCCTTCATTTAAAAACTGCATTTTGTGTTTACTTGTGTTGTCTTTGACTAATATTTAAATTTGTTTGATGATCTGAAACATTTAAGTGTGACAAACATGCAAAAAAATAAGAAATCAGGAAGGGGGCAAACACTTTTTCACACCACTGTATATATGCACTGCTAAAATCCATCCATCCATCCATTATCTTAACCCGCTTATCCTGAGCAGGGTCGCAGGGGGGCTGGAGCCTATCCCAGCATACATTGGGCGTAGGGCAGGAATACACAATACACCCTGGACAGGTCACCAGTCCACCATTCACTCACACACTCATACCTATGGGCAATTTAGACTCTCCAATCAGCCTAACCTGCATGTCTTTGGACTGTGGGAGGAAACCGGAGTACCCGGAGGAAACCCACGCAGACACGGGGAGAACATGCGAACTCCGCACAAAGAGGCCCCGGCCGACGGGGATTCAAACCCAGGACCTCCTTGCTGTGAGGCGGCAGTGCTACCCACTGCACCATCCTTGCCGCCCACTGCTAAAATGCTACATATATCTCACTCATTGATTATTAGATAGACCTGTACACCAGCTTGTTAATGCAAATATGTAATCAGCCAATCACGTGCCAGCAACTAAATGCATAAAAGCATGCTGACATGGTCAAGATGTTCAGCGGTTTTCAGATTAATGTCAGAATGGGGAAGAAATGTGATCTTTGAAGGAAACGTGATTGTTGATGCCAGAAAAGGTGGTTTGAATCTCTCAGAAAATGCTGATCTCCTGGGATTTTCACATACAACAAAAAATATGCGCAAAAACGTGTTGTTAATGGGAGAGGTCAGAGGAGAAGGGCCAAACTGGTCAAAGCTGACAGTAATTGAAATAATCACATATTACAACAGTGGTGTGCAGAAGAGCATCTCTGAACAAACCTCTATATGGATAGGCTACAGCAACAGAAGACCAATAAGTTAAAAAAATAGGCCTAACAAACTGTTCAGTGAGTGTATATATTTGAAGCGGTGCTTCGGTATTAGTTAGAGAACAAGAGCCTTCAGTTAAACTGTCACATCTAGATGTGTTACCCACTTCAAAGGTTTGTTGCTCAACACTTCTTATAGACTTCAACCGTCTTCTTTCTCCCAGTAGCTACCTATACCTTCAGTTTGCAGTTTGTGAGCATGGTATCTTTGACTAACTGTCATTAAAGATCACACAGATGTGTAAACCCATGAAACTGTCTCTGATTGGCTACACAATCCCTTTCACTCCCTACCCAGATTGATTCCCCGGGTCAGTACTGCAAAATGAGAAAAATAGAATATGGAGTTTGCCATTTTGGAGTGTGCGTGCATGTGCCTGCTTTTACATTCCATTACAGTACATTACATGTCAAATGTGACTTACAGTTGATTAGGAGATAATTCTCTTCTGGACCACTGCAGAGTTAAGGACCTTGCTCAAGGGCCCAAAGGTTGTGCGGATCTTATTGTGGCTACATTGGGGATCGAACCAACTTTGTGTGTCCCAGTCATGTACCTTAACCACTAGGCTTGTGTTTTTGTGTGCAAAAATCAATCAATATCAATATCATTGCAGGACATGTTTGTAAATGCAAACCAACAAATAAATAAGTAAATAAATATCACAGTTTACACATATGAAACGTATGCAGTATAGAAATTGTAAATATCTGTCATGCACTTGTAACGATATTAAAACAACATTCCTGATTGTTATTGGCCTATTATTTCTGTACGGTTATTTTGAAACAGACACAACGCTTGGTGTTGTCATGTTCCAAACCAATTCAGGCCTTTCATGCTGTGTTTGATAAAAATATTAAAAACAGATTTTGAATAATAATATTTCTTCAGATATCACAGGATAGAACATTAAAATCAGATTACATTTTTATTATCAGATTCATAACTATTGTTAATTTCACACAAAATAATAAAAAAATAAAAATAATAATAATGATAATAATAATCATCATCATCATCATTAAAATATTATTATTATTGTTATTGTTATTGTTATTGTTATTGTTTTTATATCGATAGACATTGACAATAATATAGGGAGATAAGCATGCATTAAATTGATATTTTTAAGAGTTTGTGGTTTGAGTGATCTATGTCAGTCACTTATCTTAATTGCTATAACTTTGCATAGGTGAAGGTGGCAGAGATGTTCTCTCTAGATAAAAAAAGTTTATGCTACTTTGAATAATAGCAAATATTTTTTTGTCGAAATTATTAAAAAACTTTGCGTGTAATAAAAATTGAGGATAAACAAAAAAATAAACAAAACGCAACCTAAATCGCTTCACTCATTTTTATTTTTGTATTATCTGTGCGTCACGTATAGGAGTGTTTAGAAGACCTGTGTCAGTGTCCCGACCGTATTCAGTGCGTTTGACTGTGCTGATAAACGAATATCCTCCATATTTTAACCCCTTCCCCGCCAATTATTTAGGAAAAATATTTTCAGACGATTTTTTAATATATAATATTTTTTTATGCTGATTATTGCACTTTTGTGGTTGAAATTTTATTTTGAAAATAAAAGTGTTTAGACGTGTTTACTCGTCCTTGACTGAAAAAAACACATTCGGTAAAAACGTATATACCGGTCTCCGCCGGGGAAGGGGTTAAATAATAATAATAATAATAATAATAATAATAATAATAATAATAATAATAATAATAGTAATAATAATAATAATATTCAAATATGTCAAATATAATTATTATTATAGTTTTATTTGACAGCCCACATATTTAATCAGATATAGGCCTAAAATACATTATTTATTAAAAGGAAAGTGCTGTTGATCAAACTTTTAATTATTTGTAGTCTATTATTGTCGTAGATTATTAATTAACCCAATTGTGTTGAGTTCAGTTCAGGGTCAAATTTAAAATTGCATTTCTGTTTTTTGTTTGTTATCTGTGTTTGCTTCAAGTTATTTTGCCTAAATGTAGTTTTTTATATAATATGATTAATATGAAAAATAACTCTTTCAGATAGGTATGATATGGCCACTGCATTACAGTGGATCTATAAAAACCATATCGTTCGAGCACAAAAAAGAGTTCCCCTTTTATTGTTAAATGGCAACCACATCCTGTAACGTATATTGGTTATACTGGAATTGAGATCAACATGATAACATGCAGTGAAAGATCCAGCTCAATAAAGCCTGACTCAAAGGTGATCCTATGGGACACAATATACAGAAGCGATATTGAAGCGCTTGACAGTATATTGATAAATAAGGGCTATACCTTTCATACTACTTATTTAAATAAAGGCTAAATTGTTGTAAAATGTATGCATCAATGCATTTTCTAAAAAGACCAATACGCAGTGCCCCTTTCCAGCCCAAAGGCACAGGTAAATTTGACTTTCTGATGTCTGTATTACAGGGAACCCTGACGCATGCGCGGTGCTCCGCTACGGAGCTCTCGCTGGAGCGGCCCTCACCGTCATCGTGGCGATCTGCATCTTTGTCTCCTTACATCGCGGTAACTAAGGGCACCTGGATTCCACACTCAGCCTACTGTTAATTGCCTCTTTAAATTACATTACACAGCTGTAAACAGCCGTGCTCATACATTTTTGCGTCTAAACGTGCAGAACTAGCCACTTTTAATATGTGAGCCTGCGTTTAGAACGCAATGCGGTTTGACGTAATCGCCGAAAATGTAACCCTAAAAAAAATCAAACCTAATATAAAATCTGATCTCATCTCATGCTTGGGTGATAAGCGGTGGTATTGATCGGACGGTTCCATTTGGCTCTGAGAGGATTGTTTCCAAGTTTAAACAATAAACTACATTAAACTATATTGAATATTAACGCCACTTGAGATTCATTTTACCACTGCATAATATAATATTTGTCGTGTAATTCAAAAAGCATAGGATGCCCATTTCTGATTGCATTGCATGTGGATGTAACCAGATAGGCTCTTATTATCGCTTTTCTGTTGATCTTTCAGGTCGTTCTGTGAGAAGCGATGGAGACTCACGGTTCGTATTCGACTCTTGACCTTTATTTTTGTGTTTAACGCGTAAAACTAGCGATGCAATTAAGTTAAAATGCGTAATATGCTTTCTATCTCAACTTCAGGGAACAGAGAAGAACCACGAACTTGGAGCCCAGACACCGTTCTGGTAAGTGCGGTTGTTTAATTTTATTTACAATTCCAATGACGTGTTTGTAAAAATGTTCCGAAACTCACGGATGCGTATCCCATAATCGCACTGGACCAGTAGCCTATTACATCAGCACCTCGTGTGACAAATGACCCAAAATTACTGAATTGCCGAGTGGCTTTTTTCGGTAGAATTAGACTTTACAAATTTACAGACATTGAAGATTCGTACCGGATGAAATCACAGCCGACCTCTGCAATTAAAAATCACATGGGGTGCCCGGGAATCGCATAGTGATCCAGTGCGATTTTCGGTGTAAAGTCATCTCTGATAATGTGCTTTTTAACTTCAAAGCCCTATTCGGACGGAATTCGTTTTACAGCGGGAGACAGAGTCACGTAGGCTACTTCATTACCAGAGAAGGTACACAATTCTAGTCTCGTCCCAATACACCGTTTTTACAGACTGCGCGCGCCCGCGCCAGTAAAGAAATGCGGCCTCTTTAAGCTACTGTAATTTGCCATGGAAAAACAGTCCCCACGTGAAACTAGTCCGGATAGACAATTCTGGCGGCGAAGGTATTGTTTTGATTAGGTTCCTCCGTCCGATATGTTCTTTACATTTAGTGGAATCACCGAAGGCATCCTTTACTGAGGCTTATTTGTCGCAAATCTCTTCAAATTGCCAAACGGTATGGTTGTGTAACATTTTTTTCGAATGTTGTGGGTTGCGGCGATGAACCCGCACCGAAAGAACTCTGCCGTAATTGCGAATTTTCTTTATTCTTGAAGCCATGCTTGTTTTTTTTGCCGGGCAAACATGTACGCATAGAAGTTGCGGAAGCAACGTGGTGACGACAACCAGACCGATTAAGCACTCCCTATGTAATTTTGGAGAACAATGACAGAGGTCTCTTTTCCTGTTTAAATTTCAGATGTCGTGTGATAACAATGACTTTATTCGCATTGTCCTGGAAACGAATCCCGTCCGAATAGGGCTTAATACCGTACGTGTGCTCCATATTGGATTATACACCGTACGAGATTGTCAATGACGGCCACGTTGGAATGTGCCAGTTTTCGAAAAACACGAACTGAACGGACTACCCGTGAAGGAATGGATAGGCTGAAATGTTTTTTTTTTAAGACTGATTTTTTTGAAGTGGCAACTTCACAGTTTTCATTGTGTTTAATGTGAAATTCACAGGGAAGCAACGAAGGGGATCGCCGATTGATCAGACTCTGTCGGTATGTATACGCAAGTATAGGCGTCCTTTGCTGCCAAAACTTACGGCACGGTCTCAGGCTATATTCTAACTCTACCAAAACCACAGACACTCCCTTTCGGTAATCATACGTAGGCCTTTGCACTCTGGTAGTTTTTTAACTGGACTTGTCCAAGTAGAGAGTTACATGTGTGGAAATAAAATTGTCACGTTTCATGCTTGTTACGTCATGTTTTATGTTTAGTCATTGTCTTAGTTATATTATTGTCATGTCGCGTATTATGTTAGTCTAGTCTGGCCATGTTTTTATGTTGTATTTCTTGTTACGTTTCATTTTCATGTCATGTTACGTTTCATGTTTAGATTTAATTGTTAATCTTGTCATGTCACGTTATGTATTTTATTCATGTCACAGTTCGCAAACTTATGTCACGATTTATATTGTTTCATATTATGTTGTTCTGTTCATTGTTTAGCCTACACTTTTTCGTGTCCTTCTGCAAGCCTTGCATTTCTGCAAGCCTTTCCCTTTCTGTCACTCATGCTTACCTAATTGTTTCAATTTCCCGTGTCTTCTTACTAATCTACTAACGCTAGATCAGGATGGGGTCATACTAACATTCCAACCATGTGTTCATGTTTACCTTACATTTCTTGTGCATGTCATGTTCTAATTTACTAACGCTAGACAGGATAGGTTTATTACTAACGATTACTAATTATCTTGTTAACTTGTCAATCCTCCACACCTGATTTCCATTCTCATGCTGCTAATTGTCTGTATCTGTCTACACCTGCATATACAGTCAGGTCCATAAATATTGGGACATGGACACAATTCTCCTCTTTTTGGCTCTCTACCCGACCAAAATGGATTTGAAATTAAACAAACAAGATTTGCTTTAACTGCAGACGTTCAGCTTTAATTTGAGTGTATTTACATCCAAATCTGGTGAACGGTGTAGGAATTACAACAGTTTCTATATGTGCCTCCCACTTTTTAAGGGACCAAAAGTAATGGGACAATTGGCTGCTCAGCTGTTCCATGGCCAGGTGTGTGTTATTCCCTCATTATCTCATTGACAAGGAGCAGATAAAAGGTCTAGAGTTCATGTCAAGTGTGCTATTTGCATTTGGAATCTGTTGCTGTCAACTCTCAATATGAGATCCAAAGAGCTGTCACTATCAGTGAAGCAAGCCATCATTAGGCTGAAAAATCAAAACAAACCCATCAGAGAGATAGCAAAAACATTAGGTGTGGCCAAATCAACTGTTTGGAACATTCTTAAAAAGAAAGAACGCATTGGTGAACTCCACCAAAAGACCCGGAAGACCACGGAAAACACCTGTGGTGGATGACAGAAGAATTATTTCCCTGGTGAAGAAAAACCCATTCACAACAGTTGGCCAGATCAAGAACACTCTCCAGGAGGTAGGTGTATGTGTGCCAAAGTCAACAATCAAGAGAAGACTTCACCAGAGTGAATACAGAGGGTTCACCACAAGATGTAAAGCCTCAAAAACAGGAAGACCAGATTAGAGTTTGCCAAACAACATCTATGGACAGATGAGACAAAGATCAACTTGTACCAGAATGATGGGAAGAGAAGAGTATGGAGAAGGAAAGGAACTGCTCATGATCCAAAACATACCACCTCATCAGTGAAGCATGGTGGTGGTACTGTCATGGCGTGGGCATGTATGGCTGCCAATGGAACTGGTTCCCTTGTATTTATTGATGATGTGACTGCTGACAAAAGCAGCAGGATGAATTCTGAAGTGTTTCGGGCAATATTATCTGCTCATATTCAGCCAAATGCTTCAGAACTCATTGGACGGCGCTTCACAGTGCAGATGGCCAATGACCCGAAGCATACTGCGAAAGCAACCAAAAAGTTTTTTAAGGCAAAGAAGTGGAATGTTGTGCAATGGCCAAGTCAATCACCTGACCTGAATCTGATTGAACATGCATTCCACTTGCTGAAGACAAAACTGAAGGGAAAATGCCCCAAGAACAAGCAGGAACCGAAGACAGTTGCAGTAGAGGTCTGGCAGAGCATCACCAGGGATGAAAACTAGCGTCTGGTGATGTCTATGCTTTCCAGACTTCAGGCTGTAATTGACTGCAAAGGATTTGCAACCAAGTATTAAAAAGTGAAAGTTTGATTTATGATTTATGTTAGTTTGTCCCATTACTTTTGGTCCCTTAAAAAGTGGGAGGCACATATACAAACTGTTGTAATTCCTACACCGTTCGCCTGATTTGGATGTAAATACCCTCAAATTAAAGCTGAAAGTTAAAGCACATCTTGTTCGTTTCATTTCAAATCCATTGTGGTGGTGTATAGAGCCAAAAAGAGGAGAATTGTGTCGATGTCCCAATATTTATGGACCTGACTGTAAGCTCAGTTCCACGTCATGCCTTGGTGAAATTGTTGCCTCCTGTTCGTCAGTGCACGTTTAAGCGGTTTGGCAAGCTATTGTCTACCCGTTAAATCCATGCCTGTTTAGTGATCATCGTTATAGACTCCTGTTTTGTTGACCATTGCCTGCCTGTACCACAAACATTGCCTGCTGTCTTTGTGCTTTTGCCCTGCGGAGCGGACTTCGGTCTTGACTCTTGCGCCGTCATCAACCCCCGAGACTGCCTACCGTCCGCCTGTACTTCTGCCCTGCTGACAGCTTTCCTACTTACTGGACTTTTTGCATGGTTTACCGATTTCGAGACTGCCTTCTTCCTCGGTACCTTACTTTGGTTTTGGCTGGATTTCACGTGTATGACTTTTGCTTGTTTTTCGACTACGCTCAGTGAGCATTCCCTGAATAAAGCCCTGATGGGACTTTATTACATCTCTGTCTGAGTCGTGCATTTTGGGTCCAGCACCCCTCTCAAAAATGCTGAAAAGCAGATCCTAACAGGACATTTTGTTTTCCACAGGAGGTGCAGTACGCCCGTTTGGAAGAAGCAAGTTTAGCAAGACGGACATACAGGCCTACTGTGTTGCACTGAATAAGTCAAATGTTTGGGCCAGTTTGTCGGGCGTTGCAAAATGGAGACATAGCCTATTTTATTTCTAGTTCCAAATGAATTCTGCGATCTGATCTTGTGATTTTTTGAAAACTCTCAATGCTATTGCTTAGGGCTTGTTGCCATATTTAATCAAGCTTAATTAAAATGTGAAATAACAAATAACGATTCTTGGTATTCCTTGATGCGGAAGGTCTGTACATTATACTCCTCTCGACTTTCTCAGTGAGTAGCAGCGCCCTCTCTGGGTTTTTAACAAGAACTGCAACTCTTTTAAAGATTTAGCCCAAAGACTGCAGAACAATTACTTTGAATTCTAAAATGATTTCTTTTTACAAGTTAAGGGAACTGCAGTGGATAGTACTATGGCATCTAACAATAACACACAAAACAATGTTTGCCTCAGCCTCCCGCACAGATAGTTAATCTGGTGAACGTACCGTGATTCCTTTTTTTTTTTTTTTTGTATCTGGACAGGCACAGAGTTTCTTGTCTTTTTCAGTAGTACATCAATAATCTGAATGAAAATCACGTTTATAGTCCTCAATAGTGTACCCGGGCCCAACAGGATCAGGCAAAGACAGGCACACACAAACATACGGCAAATGGTTGGAGTGTTTGTGTGTTTTAATTAGCCTGTATGTATAACGGTATTAAGGTGCCAATGCAGTCTGTGCCACTGGCAGTCGTGAGTATCATTCCACGCTTTTGTCTCACTTTTATTGTTTCTGGATTATGCTGATTATTCTGTAATGTTTTCATGTTAACTGTGCGTGTTTCAATTATGGATGATTGTACATCTATATTGATTTAACTGTCATGTTACAAGTGTATTCATACATGTAAAAATTGTATTCAAAGTAATATTCCTGTTGTAATATGGGTTATGTCTTCACGTTTGTTGCACAGCGATGTTACTGTAATTATTTAATTTGTCTGAAGAAACGAGCTGACTCAGACACGACTGAGACAGGCCCTGGCAGCCTTGTCTATTTGAAGTCCGTGGATCATCAGTGAACTCTGTCAGCAGTATCAGCTGTCCCTGTGGCCTCAGTCTGTTCTTTTTAGCACTCACTGAATGGAGACCAGCAGTCAACAGAACGAACATCTATCTTTCTAGCGTTACAATATAATGGATATCAGTAGGCGAGTTTAGCAGCCAAGTATGAATATGACACATATTTATGACAGATTAGACACCTAAAACCACGAGGTACGGCGCTCTTTCTTTCATTCAAAATTCTGCTTCCTTTTCATTGGCTGCTGAAATGACTTATGATAAATCACCAAGGAACATGATCATCTCCTGTTCAAGAACTGTTTGGAACTTTTCTTTAAAAAAAAAACGACAAAAAAACAACAACCACTGATGCTTTTTTTCTTTATGAAAGGGACATAAGACGAAATGACTAAAGGCTATTATACAAAATAATTCATACATTTGCTGTCGTTTTCAGATATTTCAGCCACCTGGTTTTATTTAGTCAACGCTGACAGTCAAAAAATAGGCAATTGCTCCCTCTAGTGGGGATATGCGCAATAGTCTCCACATACAACGTAAATGTCAGTCGACTCACTTCACTCCATGCTGCAGCAAGACAATGATCCAGAACACAACAGCAATTCCACATCTCAGCAATTCCAACAGTTTTGGAGTGGCCCGACACGAACCCGATAGAAATGCTGTGGCAGGACCTGCAATGGGCAGTTTGTGCTCGAAAACCAATCAATTTCTCTGACTGAAGAAAATAAGAAGAGTAGGCTAAAATGGTAAATGGTTGGCATTTATATAACGCCTTTATCCAAAGCGCTGTACAATTGATGCTTCTCATTCACCCATTCATACACACACTGACACACTGACGGCGATTGGCTGCCATGCAAGGCGCCAGCTCGTCAGGAGCATTTGGGGATTAGGTGTCTTGCTCAGGGACCCTTCGAAAGACCAGGCGGGGGATCGAACCGGCAACCCTCCGATTGCCAGATGACTGCTCTTACTGCCTGAGCCATGTCGCCCCACCAAATCCCTCCACAGGGCTTAGAAGGTGTGATATAAAATTATAGGTGCATGGTGGCAGTTCTTGCTGCTAAATGTGCTGCAACCAGTTTAAGGGGGCAATTACTTTTTTCTTTTCTTTTTTTACATCTTTCATTAAATAAACAAACTAAGTACCTTAAAAATGTGTCTTCTGTTTACTCAGGTTCTAATATGTCTAATATTACATTTTGTCTAAAGATCTGAAACCATTCAGTGTGGCAAATATGCAACAGAGGAAATCCATAAGAGGGGTGAATACTTTTTCAGGGCACTGTAAGATGACGGATGACTGACAGGTGTTAACTCTTTCCCAAGTGTTCCCTTTCGCATGGATTGTTCACACAGAAAAGAGCAGTGTGTGTCTAGTCTTGGGTCCAGCCTTATGTGTGGCGATTGGATTTGGAGTACGGAGGCATAGACCACTGTGAAGACCAGAAGACTGACTACACACGACTGGATGCATCAAGTACAGTGGTTTGGAGAGTGAAAAAGCAAGAAAATCACTGGCAGACTCAGAAATAAGACTTTGCTAAGTAAATAAATTAAATAAATTAAATAAATAAAATAAATAAATAAATAAATAAATAAATAAATAAATAAATAAATAAATAAATAATTTAATAATTTAATAATTTAATAATTTAATAACTTAAGTACCAACTGTTTGATTGAACTTATTTCTCCCAAGATTGAAAACAAAGGACACCGTTCAAAAACCAAACGACGGACGAATATTCCTCAAAGGCAGGGATGGAAATGTGAAAATTCCAGATGAACCGTAAACCAAGAATGTCAGATCCTGCACAGCATCAAGAAGCACCAAGCAACACAAGGCCCAGAATCCCCAGAGGGGGATTTCCACCGCAACGGATGTGAAGTGGCTTTGGTTAAACTGACGAATGGCTGACTAATATAGAGAAAGGCACCACGTTTTGGAAGAGAGGGATGGACGCCTCCTCTCCTCTTGGCCCACGCATGCCGTGAATGATCGTGGGAGGAAGGAGGGTCAGACAGGAACTTCTCTAAAGCTGACAACGTACTTCAAAGCTGACAAAGTTGTTTTACGTTGTGGAAGCAGGGCTAAACACAATGACATTATATTGATTTGCGGTTTTAGCTTTTCTTTCTATCTTATTTAGCTGACGCGCTTTAGCCAAAGCGACTTACAGTTGATTATATATATATTATATATATATATTATTGGCATTTGGCAGATGCTCTTATCCAGAGCGATGTACAGTTGATTAGACTAAACGGTCAGACCCTGGAGCAATGCAGGGTTAAGGGCCTTGCTCAAGGGCCCAACGGCTGTGCGGATCATATTGTGGCTACACCAGGATTAGAGCCACCGACTTTGCGTGTCCCAGTCATTTACCTTAACCACTACGCTACAGGCCACCCCCGCCTGATTAGAGACAATCCCCCTCGGAGCAATGTGGGGTTAAGGGCCTTGTTCAAGGGCCCAGCAGCCGATGTTATCATGGCTGCACTGGGAATCGAACTACAGATGGTCGATTAAATGTTAAATGTACTGTCTCATACTAATTAATTTAATCGTTGTTTCAGCACCTTTTTTGAATCGCTTGCTCATCTGTTTGTTTATTCTGTTGTTAGTGTCTCTCTCTCTCAAGGTAGGTAGGTAGATACATAGCCTAGATCACGACTGGTGGCGGTAAAACACATTTCCAGGTTAGACGTCACCTCGAATCGTACTTATGGCATGCAGAACTGAGTGGTGTAGAGGATAGCTGGCAGAAACTGATGCGATGGACAGTACCATAACCATAATGAAATCATCAAATCATTAAATTGTGTGCTTTAACTTGTGGAAGAACCAATGCACTTGTATTTCGCTTTGGATTAAAAGCGTCTGCCAAATGACAGAAATGTCATGTAAATGTTGTGTGTGTGTTTGTGTGCGTGTGTGTGTGTGTGTGTGTCTGGCTGGCTGTCTGTCTATCTACAATGACCAAGACCGACAATGTGTTCTTATACAGAAAATGTGCATGCAGGCATTGTTGTCTAAACACAACATCCGATAAAGGTCATTTGTTAAAGTTGTGTAATGTCGGAGAAGAGTCTTAGTCAATTTCAGAACTGCTCAGCCTGGCATTGCATTACATTACAGGCATTTAGGCAGACGCTCTTATCCAGAGACGTACCAGGAAGTGGCATAGAACTTTCAGGGGCCTTTTAGGCCTATCTTGGCGTGGAAAATATGGCCGCAGTTTCCGGACCTTTGACTTCAGCGAAATGTCAGGGCGTGGCGCGTTCCAGCCATCTGCGAAGGTTGTGCGCATCTGCGAGACCACTTCCTGTCAGGCGTCTTGTAACCACGAGCCCGTAGAATTAAGTCGCAGTGTTTAACTGTAGAATGCACAACATGGGTCCAAATAGACCCGGGCGAGTTTATTTGTAATTTTCAAATAAGCTCTTCTTTTTCTTTTTTCTTTTTTCTTTTTTCTTTTTGCATATACATCATGAAATACCGTTTTTTTGTTTTTTTGTTTTAGAAGACGTGGGTCAAAATGAACCCGTATTAATTTCCTACGGAATTTTGCGGTTGCTGTTCAGGAAAACTCTTCTCCTAAGACGACCAAAAGACGCCGAGGCTTGTTTGAGGCGGTTTTGGCACTCATCATCCATTGTGCAGTTGTCAGTTATTATGCTTTGATAAGCTCAGTATTTGAAGGCCTTGAACTGTGAAGGTTGTTGGCTGGCGGGGAAGGCTGGCGCTCATCTGACAGATTATCTCCGTGTTTTCGGTGTTGATGGTCAGTCCCATTCTCCTGTGTGCAGTTACAGCTGCTGAGGAGGTGTTTGCAAGGCCATGCACACTCACATCTCGTAACAGTTGGGGGAGAGTACTTTTAATGATCAAAACAAGATATTCAATGAATTTCTGTATAATTACACGAAAATCATTTTTCTCAGAGATATAGTAAAGAGCCACTCAGCCATACACTCACCAAGCACTTTATTACACCTACTTATTCATGTGATTTTCTAATCAGTCGATTGTGTGGCAGCAGTGCAATGCATACAATCATGTAGATATGGATCAGGAGCTTCAGTTAATGTTCACTTCAACCATCAGAATGGGAAAAAAAGTGATCTAAGTGACTTTGACCGTGGAATGATAGTTGGTGGCAGACAGGGTGGTTTGAGTATCTCAGAAACTGTTCCTGGGATTATCAGGCACACTAGTTTCAAGAGTTTGCAAAGCATTGTGCAAAAGTGAGCAGCATTTCTGCAGACAGAAAGGCCTTGTTAATGAGAGACGTCAGATAAGAATGGCCAGGGGTACGTTTCCCGAAGCCTTCTTAACGCTACGTCGTTCGTAAGTTGTACCTTAAGCTCTACCTTAACGTTTCAGTGTGTTTCCCGAAGCGTTCTTCGCTAAGTATACCTTCTGTACGTCGTACATTCGTAAGGTTAGTCTGGACCACCCTTAGCTATACTTTGTTGCCATGTTGTCAGCTCACTCCGCAAGTGGCCACCACTGTTACGACCGCAAGCCTCTGAAATCAGCTGTTGCTCTTAGTTACATCTCAATAATATTGCTAAAATACCACATTAATGGCACAGTTTTCATGCAAATAATAAAATTGTAAATTGCGAAGGATGCATGTTGCACTTGATTGAACATGTTGCCTAATTGCCTTTTAAATGATATTCATAAACTGACGATTTCCCACTCTCTCTGTGTGCTGGAGCGATATTTAACCATGGTTTTGTTGGACACCGTAGTCCTAAAACTGGAAAATAATGTTTCTTTTTTTTCAGCGCCTCCTCTAACAATATCTCCATTTCGTTTGCTGTGAAGCTGTGGAACCGCTGAAAGACCCTAGAGGGAAATACAATTTCAACTGCTACCTGCACAACAAAGATAAGGTCCAGGGCCTATTTGATCATTAAAAAAAAAAAAATTATAACCACACATTAAAACAGGGGTAGGCATAATAGCATATCTGAACACGCATTATAACTCTAAGTGGACAGGCTACAGCAGTAGAAGTGTACATCAAGTAACATTCAATACGGGTCCTGTATGACCCCGGTCAAATTTGCGGTAGCAATAAAAAAATGATTTTTATTCGAAACCTAAGAAAGGAAAAATACATATGATGACTTGTGATCATCACAAACACGATAAATAATAAATTCCTTGAATATCAAATGAGTAGATTCGTTCATTCAAAAGAGGTAACAAAGAGACCCTCAGCTATGCACCAAATTCCATAGGAAATGAATACGTGTCCAAGTTTACGAGAGTAAACAATTCCTCGAAATATGAAAAGCACCTAATTGATGAAAAATGAATAAATTCTTAAAATTCTGCGATTGCAACAATGGCTGGAAAAATAACCAACATCTTTACCTGTGTTTACGCATATTGAATCTAGGCTAGAGTCGGGCACCTCATTTCCTGTCTAGCTGTTGTGGTCTGGCAAGACGCTCGCGCCTATATTCAGAGAATGTTTTTTTCTGACGGAATGTTTCCAGGCAGGGGACATGGGCTGGAACTAATTCAGAGACACTCTCAAAATGCGCGTCACGTTACTTCTGCTCTGTTACGTTTATGCTTTGAAAGGTAAGGTTTTTGATATTTTTTTTAACGCGGGCGATATTTTATATTAAATGTATTCTTTATTATCACTCCAGTTGAAGCTGTTCATTTGTCCCAATGCAATGCATAGATTATTGTACTGTAACTCAATAGGTCGATGAGATTACTTTGTAAATGAAAACTAGCCTCGCTAAATGGCCTACATTTAGGTTCCGCGTGAATAGTTTCATAGACTCACTGAGTACGTGGAAAGTTACTGAAGGCATTTACATTACAGTCTATGATTCCGTTTTTAATTTACTCCGTGAAAGCAATCTATTGGTAACTGTAAAATACAGTAACGTATAAATTATTAGTGTAATCATATCAATAATTACAAACAATACCCTGCAAGAGCTGGGCAAAAGGGATGCATTAAAGTGCATAATAGCCGTTAACATTTTGAGACAACATCTTGTCGTGATCACATTCAAAATATGCCACCTCCACAATTACTGGGCCGGTTTCAAGGAGACAGATTAAATTGAGTTTTGTATGGAGAATCACCACTCAATATTGAATTTAGTCTAGGACTAGGCTTAATCTGCGTCTGCGAAACTATACAGGCTATTGTAAAATGTATTATTATTATTATTATTATTATTATTATTATTATTATTATATAACAATAATAACAATAATAATAATGAGTGTGTGTCTGTGTGTGAATGCATATCTGTAAAATATCTGAACACATTCAATAAGTTGTCATTCCACTCTCATAAAGCATTAAACATATTGTGAAATCTACGTCAAAGTATATGCATTTTTTTCAAGATTACAAAAAGATATCTTATCGTCCAGTTAAAAAAGTTGTACTACGCTGTATTGCCTCTAAATGGATATATTAGCTATATGAGGTCTACCGTCGTAAAAGTTTGGAAACGGCTCTTTTCAAAGGCGTGTTTTGATTAATTAATTTCACATTTCTTTCCAGGCCAGGTTGTCCAGTATCCAGGGTGGGTGAACGTGGAGGATGGTGGTACCGTCAGGTTACTGTGCCGTACGGAAACATCTGGTATACTTTGCAACAACTTTGTTTGGACGAAAATAGACCCCAGGACCAAGAAGCTTATTACCATGATAAATGATACCAACGATACTTGCGTCAATGACGGACAAACGACTGAATTGTTTAAGGTTATTAAAAACGCAAACGTTAATGACTCCGGGACTTACTACTGCTCAGTGGAATTTCAAAAGATGCTATTCGTCGGCAACGGGTCAATTGTAATAGTGACACAAGGTGACAATATAATTCTTAACGATTCTCGGAGTAAATAAATAAATCAAGGGAAATTAATGAATCAGTAAATACATGAATGAATTAATTAAATGCTTGCTGCTGATATGGGGGCTTCTGTATTTTCTTGCTGAATCCGTGTTTTACATTTGGAAAGGGTGTTAATAAATGCTTTTCTAAACCGCTTAGGGTTACATATCTTAATACGATATACACAAGTGGGTGAGCACATCATATGTACACCGGCCGTTCAGTTATACTGTAACCGTGTGCTTCTCTGTTTGACGACTTTTCGCCACAGCAAAGAGAACCGAGCCCCCTCCGGTCGACATTCTCTGGCCGCGTAGCGCCCAACCCCGTATCCCTCTCCTGTGTGTGGTCTCCGGAGTCGTCCCGTCTGAAGTTCGCGTGTTCTGGGTCATAGACGGGGAAGAGGACAGCGGGTTTACCGAGTCGTTTTGGACAAAAGACGGCGGGGAGGTGGTAGAGTCCACCCAAAACCGGGTTCTGGTTCCTGCGGAGGAGTGGGAGAGAGGAGTCGTGTGCACGTGCGTTGTGGAGTATGCCGGGAAGAACTTTTCAAAAAGCGTCCAAAATGGAGGTAAATATTTGACAAACATCGTTGCAAAATGAAGGTAAATCAGTTTTTTTTCCACAATCCTCGCTGTTGCTTCACCGCGCGGGGTATAATTGCTGTTTTTATTAATTTGGTTTGATTGACCCGTTTATTGGACAGTGATCCGAACTTGTCACCGCCGTACCTGTATTTGTGCATTACCTCAATGTAGCACATGTAGGACTCATCCAACTGATTACATTGTGGTTTTAAAGTTGGCTCAAACACAGCATGGCAAAATTCCCAAGCATCTATCCATTTTCAATATCGCTTGCTCCTGCTCAGGGTTGTGGGGGGACTGGGGCTATCCCAGCATGCTGTGTTCGAGAAAAATATATAAAACTGATTTTGAATAATAATATTTCGTCAGAAATCACAGGATATAATAACAATATAATAATAATAATAATAATAATAATAATAATAATAATAATAATAATATCAATAATATAGGGAGATAAGCATGCATTAAATTGTTATTTTTAAGAGTTTGTGTGGTTTGAATGATCTATGTCAGTCACTTATCTTAATTGCTATAACTTTTCATAGGAAAGCGTAAGAAAATAAAAACTTTTACGCTACTTAGAATAATATAAAATATTTTTTTGTCGAAATTAATTAAAAACTTTACATAAATATGTATATAATAATAATAATAATGATAATAATGATAATAATATAATGATAATAATAATAATAATAATAATAACAATAATAATAATAATAATACCTTTATTTGACAGCCCACAGATTTAATCTGCTATAGGTTTAAAATACAGTTCAGTTAAGTTCAGTTCACTGTCAAATTTGAAATTGCATTTTAGCTTTTAAGGTAATTTTGCCTAAATGCAGTTTTTTAAAATAAAATAAGATAAAGATAAGAAAACCCTAATCTTTCATATAGGCATGATATGATATGGTATCTATAAAAAACATATCGTTATAGCACAAAAAAGAGTTCCCCTTTTATTGGTAAATGGCAACCACATACTGTAACGTATATTGGTTATACTGGAATTGGGATGAACATGATAACATGCAGTGAAAGATCCAGCTCAATAAAACCTGACTCAAAGGTGATCCTATGGGACACAATATACAGAAGCGATATTGAAACACTTGACAATATATTGATGAATACAGGCTATACGTTACATACTATTTATTTAAATAAAGGCTAAATTGTTGTGAAATGTATTCATTTATGCATTTCCTAAAAAGACCAATACGCAGTGCCCCTTTCCAGCCCAGAGGCACAGGTAAATTTGACTTTCTGAGGTCTGCGTTACAGGGAACCCTGACGCATGCGCGGTGCTCCTCTACGGAGCTCTCGCTGGAGCGGCCCTCACCGTCATCGTGGCGATCTGCATCTCTGTCTCCTTACATCGCGGTAACTAAGGACACCTGCATTCCACACTCAGCCTACTGTTAATTGCCTCTTTAAATTACATTACACAGCTGTAAACAGCCATGCTCATACATCTTTGCGTCTAAACGTGCAGAACTAGCCACTTTTAATCTGTGAGCCTGCGTTTAGAACGCAATGCGGTTTGACGTAAGAGCCGAAAATGTAACCCTTTGATGAAAATCAAATCTAATATAAAATCTGATCTCATCTCATGCTTGGGTGATAAGCGGTGGTATTGATCGGAGAGTTCCATTTGGCTCTGAGAGGATTGTTTCCAAGTTTAAACAATAAACTACAGTAAACTATATTAAATATTAACGCCACTTGAGATTCATTTTACCACTGCATAATATAATATTTGTCGTGTAATTCAAAAAGCATAGGATGCTCATTTCTGATTGCATTGCATGTGGATGTAACCAGATAGGCTCTTATTATCGCTTTTCTGTTGATCTTTCAGGTCGTTCTGTGAGAAGCGATGGAGACTCACGGTTCGTATTCGATTCTTGACCTTTATTTTTGTGTTTAACGCGTAAAACTAGCGATGCAAGTAAGTTAAAATGCGTAATATGCTTTCTATCTCAACTTCAGGGAACAGAGAAGAACCACGAACTTGGAGCCCAGACACCGTTCTGGTAAGTGCGGTTGTTTAATGTTATTTACAATAAAATGATCAGATTTCAATGACGTGTTTGTAAAAATGTTCCGAAACTCACGGATGCGTATCCCATAATCGCACTGGACCAGTAGCCTATTACATCAGCACCTCGCGTGACAAATTCAATTTCGGTAGAATTTTTACTTTACAAATTTACAGACCGGATGAAATCACAGCCAACCTCTGCAATTAAAAATCACACGGGGTGCCTGGGAATCGCATAGTGGTCCAGTGCGAATTTTCGGTGTATCATCTCTGATAATGTACTTTTAACTTCAAAGCCCTATTCGGACGGAATTCGTTTTACAGCGGGAGACAGAGTCGTGTAGGCTACTTCATTACCAGACAAAGTACACAATTCTAGTCCCATCCCAAGACACCGTTTTTACAGACTTTTACAGACTGCGCGCGCCCGCGCCAGTAAAGAAATGCGGCCTCTTTAAGCTACAGTAATTTGCCCTGGGAAAACAGTCCCCACTTGAAACTAGTCCGAATAGATAATTCTGGCGGCGAAGGTATTATTTTGATTAGATTCCTCCGTCCGATATGTTGTTTACATTTAGTGGAATCACCGAAGGCATCCTTGAGTGAGAATTATTTGTCGCAAACCATTTCAAATTGCCAAACATTTTTTCGAGTGTTGTGGGTTGCGGCGTTCACCCCACACCGGAAGAATACCCAGGTCACCTCTCTGTCGCAATTGCGAATTTTCTTTACTCTTGAAGCCATGCTAGTTTGTTTTGCCGGGCAAGCACGTACGCATACAAGTTGCGGAAGCAACGTGGTGACGACAACGCCGACCGGACCGATTAAGCACTCCCTATGTAATTTTGGAGAGCAATTACTGAGATCTCTTATCCTGTTTATATTCAGATGTCGTGTGACTTTGTTCCCATTGTCCTGGAAACGAATCCCGTCCGAATAGGGCTTAATACCGTACGTGTGCTCTATATTGGATTATAAACCGTAGGAGATTGTCAATGACGGCCACGTTGGAATGTGCCAGTTTTCGAGAAACACGAACTGAACGGACTACCCGTGAAGGAATGGATAGGGTGAAATGTTTTATTTATTTATTTATTTTTAAGTTTTTTGAAGTGGCAACTACACACTTTTCATTGTGTTTAATGTGTTTTTTCTCTCTCTCTCATGGTCTCTTGATATGTCGAAAATAAAACTTTTTAAAAACGTCTTACCTTAACTATTGAAATTCATAGGGAAGCAACGAAGGGGATCGCCGATTGATCAGACTATGTCGGTATGTATACGCAAGTATAGGCATCCTTTACTGCCAAAATTTACGGCACGGTCTCAGACTATATTCTAACTCCACCAAAACCCTTTGGTAGTATTTTAACTGGACTTGTCAAAGTAGAGAGTTACATGTGTGGAAATAAAATTGTCATGCTTGTCACGTCATGTTTTATGTTTAGTTATTGTCTGAGTTATATTATTGTCATGTCACGTATTATATTAGTCTAGTCTGACCACGTTTTTATGTTGTATTTCTTGTTACGTTTCATTTTCATGTCATGTTACGTTTCATGTTTAGTTGTTACGATTTAATTGTTAGTCTTGTCATGTCACGTTATGTAGTTTATTCATGTCGCAGTTCGCAAACTTATGTCACGATTTATGTTGTTTCATGTTATGTTGTTCCGTTCATTGTTTAGCATACACTTTTTCGTGTCTTTCTGCAAACCTTGCCTTCTGCAAACCTTGCCTTCATGCTTTCTCGCTCTCCCTTTCTGTCACTCACGCTTCCCTAATTCCCCTATTTCCCTTGTCTATTTACTAATCTACTAACGCTAGATCAGGATTGGGTAATAGTAACATTGCAACCATGTGTTCATGTTTACCTTACGTTTCTTGTGCATGTCATGTACTAATTCACAAACGCTAGGCAGGATAGGTTTATTAGTAACGATTACTAATTATCTCGTTATCTTGTCAATCCTCCACACCTGATTTCCATTCTCATGCTGCTCTCAAACTAATTGTCTGCACCTGTCTACACCTGCATATAAGCTCAGTTCCACGTCATGCTTTGGCAAAATTATTGCCTCCTGTTCGTCAGTGCACGGTTAAGCTTTTTTGATAAGCTGGTGTCTACCTGTTAAGATCCATGCCTACTTATTGACCATTGTTATTGACTCCTCTTTTGTTGGCCATTGCCAGCCTGTACCATAAACTTTGTGCTTTTGCTCTGCGGAGCGGACTTCGGTCTTGACTCTTGCGCCATCATCGACCCCCAAGCCTGCCTACCGTCTGTCTGCACTACTGCCCCGCTGACCGCTTTCCTGGTTACTGGAGACTGCCTTCTCCCTCGGGACCTTACTTTGGTTTTGGCTGTATTTCACGTGTATGAACTTTGCTTGTTTTTCGACTACGCTCACTGGACATTCCCTGAATAAAGCCCTGATAGGACTTTGACATCTCTGTCTAAGTCGTGCATTTTGGCTCTAACCCCCCACGCACCCCTCTCAAATGTTGAAAAGCCTATCCTAACCGGACATTTTGTTTTCCACAGGAGGTGCAGTACGCCAGTTTGGAAGAAGCAAGTTTAGCTAGACGGACACACAGGCCTACTGTGTTGCACTGAATAAGTAAAATGTTCGGGCCAGTTTGTTTGGCGTTGCAAAATAGAGACCTAGCCTCTTTTTTTTCTAGTTCCAAATGAATTCTGCCATCTGATCTTGTGATTTGAAACCCCTCATAATGCTATTGCTTTGGGCTTGTTACCATATTTAATCAAGCTTAATTCAAATGCGAAATGACAAATAATGGTTATTGGTATCCCTTGATGTGTAAGGTCTGTACATCATACTCCTGTCTACTTTCTCAGTGAGTAGCAGCGCCCTCTCTGTTTTTAACAAGTACTGCAGCTCTTTTAAAGATTTAGCTCCAGGACCGCAGAACAATTACTCTGAATTCTAAAATGATTTATTTTTACAAATTAAGGTGACTGCAGTGGATAGTAGTATGGCATCTATCTACGCTAAGCTTTTCACGAGAGATTCTGAAAATAAGTGTCTAACACAACACAATGTTTGCCTCAGCCTCCCGCACAGAACTATCTGCCGAACGTACCGTGATTCCTTTTTTTTGGACAGAGTTTCTTGTCTTTTTCTGTAGTACATCAATAATCTGAAATGAAAATCGCTTTTATAGTCCTCCATAGTGTACCCGGGCCCAACAGGATCAGGCAAAGACAGGCACACACAAACGTACGGCAAATGGTTGTAGTGTTTGTGTGTTTTAATTAGCCTGTATGTATAACGGTATTAAGGTGCCAATGCAGTCTGCCGCTGGCAGTCGTTAGTATCATTCCATGCCTTTGTCTCACTTTAATTGTTTCTGGATTATGCTGATTATTCTGTGATGTTTTCATGTTAACTGTGCGTGTTTCAATTATGGATGATTGTACATCTATATTGAGATACATTTAACTGTCATGTTACAAGTGTATTCACACATGTAAAAATTGTTTTCAAAGTAATATTCCTGTTGTGATATGGGTTATGTCTTCACGTGTGTTGCACAGCGACGTTACTGTAAACCCAGGTGTTAATTTGTCTGAAGAAGCGAGCTGACTCAGACACGATTGAGACGGGCCGTGGCAGCCTTGTCTGTTTGAAGTCCGTGGATCATCAGTGAACTCTGTCAGCAGTATCAGCTGTCCTTGTGGTCTCAGTCTGTTCTTTTTAGCACTCACTGAATGGAGACCAAAAGTCAACAGAGCGAACGTCTATCTGCATTTTTACGTTAATATTGCATTTGCATTGTCTTGTGCTATTCTGCTGAGTGGGTCGGAACGGAGCCGATGATGCACGCGCATCCTTTATTTTTACCTTATACACCGATGAGCCACAACATTAAAACCTCCTGCTTAAACCAGTTATTTCATGATTAAAAATGCTTTAAACTGTTTAAACCTGTCTATAAACACTTAATTATGTGACGTGTACTTATATAAGCAGATAATCACAAGTGAATTGCATTCAAAAATAACATTTTAAAATGAAAATGGAAATCTTGTAAGGTGGTTTGGGTGCATTGTTTTATTTTAATATCTTGGTAAGTAATGGTGTTTATGATCACCAGGACATGTACAATTTTTAACATGAAAAATAAATAAAGACCACCTGCCATATTTCAAAATGCATGGGATCTTTTCCTACTTCCTTCCCTTGCACATAAATGATCAAAAAGACAAAATCTTTTTGGTGTAGACCTATTTTTACATTGTTTTAGTTGGTTTTAAAAGTGAGACTGCTCGTTTCAGGGTAGTTCTGATTTGTTTTTCAATTTGTCATTAGGTTTTTTGGTTTTACATTTTTTTACATTTTAGTCATTTGGCAGACGCTTTTAATCCAAAGCGACTTACAAGTGCATAGGTTCTACCACAAGTCAAAGCATCACATCCAGAACTAGAAAAATACACCTGGACTGCTGTCTAAACATATAGTCGTCATCATAAGTGCAATTTTTTTTTTTTTTTTTGGGGGGGGTTAGACAGGGATAGGGGTATCAGAAGGGGGGGGCGGGGTAAATCAGGAGGGGGGACTAAGGTAGAGTTTGAACAGGTGTGTTTTGAGTCTGCGTCGAAATAGGGGGAGGGATTCTGCTGTCCTGACAGTGGTAGGCAAGTCATTCCACCACTGAGGAACCAGAACGGAAAACAGGCGTGAACGTGCAGCTCGACCGCCAGGTGCCCGTAGAGAGGGAATCGTAAGGCGACCAGAGCTGGCAGACCGGAGTGGTCTAGCTGGGGAGTAGGGAGTGATCAGGGATTGTATGTAATGTGGGGCAGTCCCCTTAGCAGCCTGAAATGCCAACACTAGGGCCTTGAATCGGATGCGTGCGGCAATAGGAAGCCAGTGGAGGCCAATGAGAAGCGTACTGTACTTGAACTGTACTCATCTATTATGTTTAAACATCTGACAAATAACTAACTTTAATGAGGTAAGCATATCAGGGCTGCGTTTCCTGAAGCCTTCTTAACGCTATGTCATTCGTAAGTTATATCTATAAGTTCTATAACAGGTCGGTTCTCGGGAAAAGAGTCAGAATCAAGGGCTGGTGAATAATATGTTTTTATTGCAATAATATTCTGGTCCAGTAATGTTAGCTACATACTTATCATTCATTAGTACAAAAAAACATAATATAAATCGTTGTTAATATAAATCATTGTTGTTAATACATTCTTATTATTTGGGATACATGTTTCAGCATAAGTTTCAAAAATAGGACAATCTCTTCCTTTGATGTACATATGATAAATGGTTGGAATTTATATAGCGCCTTTATCCAAAGCACTGTACAATTGATGTTTCTCATTCACCCATTCATACACACACTGACGGCGATTGGCTGCCATGCAAGGCACCGACCAGCTCGTCAGGAGCATTTAGGAGTTGGGTGTCTTGCTCAGGGACACTTCGACACAGCCCGGGCACGAACCGGCAACCCTCCGACTGCCAGACGACTGCTCTTACTGCCTGAGCCATGTCACCCCAATACCTAAAACTATATTATGACCCTTAAAGCACTCTGGTTTTCAGTGTTCTCAATACTCTCAAAAACAATCCAACACTTTAAGAGAAACGTCTTTATGGCAACAGAATAGACTAAAAACAAAAGTATTAAAATACATATGTATGGAACTCAACCTTGCCAATATGTATGCATCACAGCTTTAAACTCAAATTTAAGACAAAAAAATAATACTTCTCAGTCTTCAGAGGTCAACTGTGTTCATAGGGAATGTGTACAAATCAGAATGACGGTGAACACAATACTGTATTCATGAGATTAGAATACATTACATTACATTACATTACATTACATTATTGGCATTTGGCAGACGCTCTTATCCAGAGCGACGTACAACAAAGTGCATACCCATAACCAGGGATAAGTTCGCTGAAAGACCCTAGAGGGAAGTACAATTTCAACTGCTACCTGTACAACAAAGATAAGGACAAGGGCCATTTTTTTTTTTTTTTTTTGAACAAACAAACAGAGCAAAACTATCCAAACACTGAATACCTTCTGAATGACCTGCTGACCCTCCCTGATAAACTGGTTTGTTTGCATTCCTACGAAATGGGCGGTCAGCTCTCTCTCTCTCAAGATAAGGACCAGGGCCAATTTTTAATTTTTAATAAAACAAAAACATTTTTAACAAACAAACAACAGAGCAAAAGACCGAACTTAACTATCCAAACTATCCAAAAACTACACCAAATCTTGTAAGCTTGTAAGGGGGGTTGGGTGCATTGTTTTGTTTTAACATCTTGGTAAGTACTGGTGTTTATAATCACCAGGACATGTACAATTTCTAATATTAAAAAAATATAAATAAAGACCACCTGCCATATTTCAAAATGCATGGGATCTATTCCTACATCCTTCCCTTGCACATAAATGATCAAAAAGACAAAATCTTTTTGGTGTAGACCAATTTGTCATAAGGTTTATTGGTTTTAGTTTAAGTTTACAAGAATTACCTTGTTTTCTCATCAAAGTGGCGACATGATGTCATTGCCCCTCCCTTCTAAATGATCTTTCACTTTCAAACTCGAGGCTATAAAGCCAAGGGCGAGTGAATTGGGATACAAGAAGCATATTTTGCCATCAGATGGTCTGGGAGCTTGTTTTTACGCTGTACAGGATTCTGCAGGATGGCAGGTAGGCTTGTATATGTGTTCTGTGTGGTAGAGCAGCATGCTTGCAATGCATTGAAAGGGACAATAGAGACACATTAATACGTTTATCAACATAGTTTATCAACGCAGTTGGTTAAATTACATTTTTTATTTAACCTACATTTTACCAGGGAATAGTCCCATTTAGATTTACATCTCTTTTGCAAGGGAGTCCTGGCCAAAATGGCTTCGAATGACACATATAAATGATCTTATGAGTTCAGGCATCGCAGTTTGTAGTTAAATAGGCTGGCTGTAGTTAAATGGAGAGTCTGGAGGCTCTCTGTTCAGAATTGGGATAGGCTTAATCTGTGTCTGTGCAGCCGGCCCTCAGGGTTGTGAAGTAGGGGAGGCCGGGGGTGCTATTTTCTGGTCCTTTGAAGCTCATCGACACAAAAATGGTTGTTTTCTTGAACTGTACTCATCGATTATGTTTAAACATCTGAAAAATTACTCACTTTTTAATGAGGTAAACATAAAAAATCCCTGACCTCAGTTGTGTTGAATGTCACTGTCTTTTTCGTTATATTTTAAATATTTTACATACTGTAATCCAAGATTAGATAGCTCCACTTACCCTTTCCTTTGTCTGGGTCCGTATTCCAGTTATACACCTGTGCTTGTGGTATCCTGCCTTTGCGCTAAAACAAAATGTGAAACATCAAAGCCTCAGAAATGAAGATATCAGAAAAGCAAGAGTAAGCTATGATAAGCAATCAGGAATATGTAGCCTGCTTTTCAATCAAACGTCATATCATGTGTTCTGATTTCCTGGCCATGCATGTGTAGCATGGTTAGCTCAGCTAGTTCGCTAGTACACTAAACTAAAGCGAAGCCGCGGATAGTTAAGCTTAACTTTCCTTAACTTTTCCCATTCATTCTCAACGGAAGTTCTTATCACTTCGGATGCGATATATTCTTGGCCGCACGTTGATATCGCGGCGCTGTTCCGAGAAAAACCAATGACGTCCTTACAGCGCGGATTCCTTAACTTTTCCCATTCATTTTCAACGGAAAATTATCCATGGGCTCCTTTTGGTAAGTCTTATTTAGATAATTATTTTGGCATTAACGGGTCCTCGAATGATATTCATGTTGTTGAGGTATTCCCGATGTTGTATTGCTATTTTGAATGTTCCAATTGTTCGTTTTTTTATGTGGGAAAATTACAGGTAAACGGGATAATGTCTCTGCATGTCTGCTTCTCAACGTCGTAGCCAGCTACATTAACATGCTATCACATTACGGTTTTAAAATATCACCGTCATTAATAGTATTGACAATTTGTATACACGTTTGATTCGTGAAGGTTTAGACATAAAATGTATTATTGTTGCTCGTATTTCACTGGCAATTGTTTATTGACATTGGCCTAACTTACTGTCATTCAGACATCTTGGTATATGTTCCTTTATTTTCCATTAATATATTATTATTATTATTATTGTTGTTGTTGTTGTTAATGTTATGTAGTTGCCCAGCTAAGTACTTAAATAATAGAGCAGTTTCCACAATTATTATATTATACAATATTTACACCCATGTTACCTTAAATTATATGAATGTACAGTAAATACATATACTTTTTGTTCTGTTTTTTCTTTGTTTAGTACAACAATGACTGTAATGCCAGGCACACAGTATAATTAATACAGGTCTCTTGGTTACTTTCATACATTTGATAACTAATGTTACTTTGATATCTCCAGGTGATCAGCATGTGGAGGCGTCTATATTTTCTCCCAGGTAGGCGCAGATGTACTTCCGAAGAGGTCTGTGAAGTCCTTGGCAAAATCGGAACAATACCAGTACTTCAGGAGACCCAGCCTTCACCTTCCCTCCTGCCCTGGCTATTCCAACTGCCCCAGTCCCAAGCCCAGTCTCCTTTAATACCTATGCATATCCACCATGCTAATATTGTTACAAACAACAATATATAGTTATTCGTTGATATTTTTGTTGCTGTTGTTGTGTTTATATGTTCATAAGAATTGTAATATGCAATGCCCTCCGTAATGCTTGGGATAAAAACATTAATTTAGCTCAGTACACCACAATTTTATATTCATAAACAAACGATTCAAAGTGCAAGTTCTCATATTTTATTAAAGGGTATTTTTATGCATTCTGGTTTCACCATGTAGACATGACAGCACTTTTTATACATAATCCCCCATTTCAGGGCACCATAATGTTTGGGACATATTTATGTGATGTACAGTCATGTTTACTGCATATATTCTGTATGCATGACTGGTTGAAGTCTGTGACCCACTGAGACATGACTGTGGTCTTCTGTGGACAGTAGTCTCTGACACATCCACGCCTGCCTCCTGAAGGGTGTTTCTGATCGGTTGGACACATGTTTGGGGATTTTTCTTCATTATGATGAGAATTCTTCAGCTATCAGCTGTAGTTGTCTTACTTGGCTTGCCATGCCCTATGCCCCATTACATGTTCTCTCTCCTTAATGCTGTTCCAAACAGTTGATTTTGTTACACCTAAGGTTTGGCATAACAAAACAGACATTACAGACTTTTTATTTAAATTTTTCAGTCTCATAATGGCTTCCTTGACATTCATTGGAACAACTCTGGCCCTCATGTTTAATGACAATAATACAAACCAAAGGCAAGAAAAAGCCTAGAAAAATATGTTTATTGTTACTATATATAAAACACAATGTAATTTCAATCTGGTGAAACCAAAGTCTGTAAACATGCCCTTCAATATTTGCTAAGAATATGCATTTTTGATTACAAATCTAAAATTGTGGAGAACAGAGCCAAATAAAAAAATGTCTTTGTCCTAAACATTACAGATGGCACTGTATATAACATTGTAATCTTTTTTTGTGTATGTAATAAATTGCAATAATTTATCTAATGTCAGTAGTGATAAAATGTCAGTTCTACATCTAATGTAGAACTTTCCACATATTGTTATACACTGCTATTTTCACATACATACTACTGTATTACTTTTATGTTGCCTCATTGTGTAAGTGTAAATATGTTTAGACGGTTCTGTACTTTAATAAGCTATACCCTTCACCTCAGTTACATATTTTGCATCTTCTATTTGACAATATACACTCACTTTATTAGGTATTTATTAGACGTATTAGGTCTTCTGCTGCTGTAGTCTATCCACTTAGAGGTTTGACGCATTGTGTGTTCAGAGATCTGTTCACTGATGTTATGTGCAGTTATTTGCATTACTGTCACCTTCCTGTCAGCTTAGACCAGTCTGGCCCTTCTCCATTACCTCACTCATCCTCAAGCCATTTCCGTCTGCAGAACTGCCGATCACTGAATGTTTGTTTGTTTTTCGCACCATTCTGAGTAAACTCAAGAGACTGTTGTGGATGAAAATCTCAGGAGATCAGTTACAGAAATACTCGTACCTGGCACCAACAATCATGCCAGTCAAAATCACTATTGGTTGATATGAACATGAACTGGAGCTCCTGACCCATATCTGTATGATTTTATGCATTGTACTGCTGCCATGATTAGGTAATCGCATGACTAAGTAGGTGTACAGGTGTTCCTAATAAAGTTCTCAGTGAGTGGATATTTTGGCAATTGTCGGTATCTGTGTGCATGGATAGTAGACAAGTTGTAAATATTGTTCTCCTTCAGTTGCCATAAAAACTTTTACCCAACATCCAACCAGCTGCCTGCCTTTTATTTTATTTCCTGTTTGATATTATTAATTTGAATGTAAAGTTTGTCAGGATTAGAAGATATTAAATTATGTACTTCATTATCTGGCACGACCTGGCTCATTGGCCGTGACAAAGAGGGAGACGCACACTGACGCATTTAAAAAACAAGGTCAAATTTATTTGAAATTACCAGTTAACAAAAATGTGTAGTGTGAAAGTCAGTTGCATCAGTAGTGTGAGTGAGTGGATGTGAGAAAAGTATGCTGAAGCAATGTTGTCTGATGCAAACCCAAAAAGAACCAACAGGTACGTGGGAAGAGAGTTCCTTCCTTCAGACAAGAGTCAGGCACATTTTAACATCTGGTCACAGGTGCTTCCAATTGCGCAAATGACCTGGTGCTCCGCCAACAAGGCACCTGTGAAGTAACGCCAGAATAAGTAGCACAGAGCAGGGGGCCGTAACATATCCCTAATTTTAACAATTTGAAACAATAAAATTAAAAAATTAAAAAATTCACATTTAATTGTATTTGAGATAACTATTAAGTAGAATGATGGCAGAAAGGATTTCCTATCCATAGTGAAATGGAGCTGGAGATGTAATGACACAACAAACATGATTATGGGACAATTCTACAAGGAAATAGATTCCATTATTTATGTCATGGTTTGCCAAAGGGCAGATTCGAGCCGTGGTGACCATCATATGGCTCTACACCTACACACGGCTGGCCGGCGCGGGCTGGTAGCAGGTTATCGCGACAACACTCCCCGATGACGTAACCCTCAAATTCAAAAGAACGTTGTTGCCCTAGGCTAGTGGCGAGTTCGTCTTTAGCTGACTGGTAACGCGTTCGTTCAACAAATAAGTAAGAGGACGGGGTTCAAATCCCATCTCGGACTCAGGCAATTTCTTCACCTGTGACACATGAATGAATATTATTCAGGATGGTTTCTTTGCAGTCGCAGGTAAATTTGACAGGCTGTCATTTACAATAAGGTTTCATAATGGCCATATTTACATGATCAGTAACAAGTTATCTACAACCTGAAAAAAAACAAAAATAATGTAGGTTAGGTTATAAGTTATAAAAATGTTCATTTAAAATCCTGTGATCCTAAAAAGGGCATACCCTTTGAGATCAGACTGAGACTGAGATCCTGTCATCTGCCCTTTATAGCAGAGTGGGTGTCTGCAGTTATCTTAAATGATTCAATGCTAGATCAACTCATCAAATCATAACTGTTGTTCCTAAAATGGAGTATGCCTGAATTTACTCAACAAGATCATTTGATATGATAAGCATCAAATTATCCTGAATTGTTTAAAATACAAATCTCCATGCTATAAATGTCATTAGCCATAGAAATACGTCTTTATAAAGTATAAAACCCTCAAACCTGGTGCTGAGGATCATACTGAGTTTTGTTCCAACCATAGTGAGATACTAATTGTTCTTAATGAGACCATTTTACCATCTATTGCAGGACAATTTACCCTCTTAAGGCATGGGCCAGAGAGGGGTTTTTTGCATTCATTACTTTCATTCACAGCGCTGTCCACTGTTTACTTAGAATTTCTATGGAGCAATTATCATTGATGTCCGTTTTGGCGTTGTATACTTCTACAAAAGTACCTGTCAATAGAAATGCTATTATCTACCTCTTGTATCGGCTCTTGCAAAAATGACCAGTACTTGTAATGCAGTTGGAGAGTATACTGACCCATACTTATACTGAGTTTGGGTCAGTATATATATATAGTCTTATTCAGTTTAGTGAGCAAAATGCTATATTTTACACCTCATAAGACTAATATCATTTACTTTCCATGTGTTAGAAAATGCAGAATGTGAGAGGAGTTGTGTGAGGGAGTTCGACCCAAAATGCCCAGTTCCCATCAGGGCTTTATTCGGGGAATGTCCAGAGAGCATAGTAAAAAAAAAAAAAAGCAATGTTTGTACACAAAAAATGAATTTACATCAGAGCAAATTTATATCAGAGCATGTACATACAGTGTACACAAAAGGTACTCTAAAACTTCTCCCACATGTTCTCAAGTGTCCACAAATTTATCCAAAACAGGTTTATGAATGATCAGAAAAGCCTTTAAGGTTTTTTCTATGAAAACAGATTTTTTGATACACATGAAGGTAAATTTTCTTTACATTTTGTGTTTTATTCACATCCAGTCAGGTCCAGAATTATTGACCCCCTTGATGAAAATTAGCAAAAAAGACTGTAGAAAACAAATAATAATATAATATTATTATTACATAATAATATGTAATAATAAAATGATTCAATGGAATCTACCAAAATTACAAATTTCTTAAATTCCTTCCTAACTTAAATAAGTAGAAGTTTACTGCAGATTTTACTTTGTTTGGATCTTTAAGAGTGCCAATAATGTTGACACCTACATATTTCATAAAAAATAGTATTACTCAATAAAAAGAAAAGAAAAATTAGAATAATTGTATTACGATAAAAGTATATAGTTTTCCCATATGTTTGGACATAAAATATAGCTCATTATCTGTGTTGTTTATTTTATACAGCCTTTTCTGCTCATTTTCATCAATAATTCTGGACCTGACTGTATGTGAGAGTATGTTTTTATAAAGCTCACCAATCTGCATAACATTTAAAATGTAACTTTTTTTCAAAATTAGGTTAACTAGAGCCTCGTTAGCCCCATTAACCAGTAGAGTTACAGGTTTACATGTATAGTAAGTCCAAATCCTGTAATTGCGCATGTCTGTATATTCATTCTGCTATACTCTGGAGGCAGAATAGCATATAATATACCTTGTCGGAAAAGGTAGGAAACCCCCTACAAGAAGCGTGCCATGTTTTACATTGGTTCAGTATCGAAATTACCCAGCAATGCATTTAGATGACTAGTAGTTCAAGACGGCATTTGCTTAGATATAGTCCTGGCAAAAACACAGTTCTCGAAAATGGCTGAACGGATTACGAAATAAACTTCAACGTTAGTCAGAAACAGTCATAGCATCATAACCAGGTAGGATATTTGGTTCCATAAATATGTCTGTATCAAATCATTTTCTCAGCCGTTCATATTGTGCGTGGAAATGAAAGTGCACGGTTGCAAGCACCAGCTCAAGGTATATTTTTAAACTGTTTTATAACTGTTATATATAATAGTTTATTATTTAAATCTGGTCATAGCTGGATTTTCCACCAGGGTCGTCCGCATTCTAAGAAAAAGAGACAGAAATTGCACCCCTTATTAATAATTCCATGTTTAAAACCTTTTTATTTGAGTTGTGTATAAATACACACAAAACATAACCATGATTCAAATGTCTGTTTCCCTCTGGCAAGCATTTTGTACTAGGGGTCTCAACGGTTAACCGGTTAACCTGCATATTATTGTGGTTCTAAACTATTCTAACTGGCAATCAGCAAGATTCAGTAGTTTGAGCAAGCAATCTGGCCATTTCAGGATTTAAAATGCAAACACCACAGGGAAATTAATACTGCAGTATTAGAGTTATCAAATAATTTCTGTAGCTGTTGGTTGACTTATTGTATGGCTTATTGTAACGCTAAGTCCTTTCTTAAGGTTCACAGAGGATCTGCGTTTATTCATTGACACGTGAATTCAAATGTATCTACAAATAAACAAAGCAATACATTATTGGACAAATGTTGCACTAAATATTACAATACGCTGTCCACAAGCAATCGGGGGCCATTTCAGAGGGTTAAGAATGCAAAAACTGCATGGAATTGAAAGCTACAGCACTATATGTCAGGAGATTAGCACTGATTTGATACTGCTTGTGAGCGATTTGTAGGTGCTTTAAATAGGCGTCTTCAGAGCGACGCCAGCGTATATTAGCCTGCGGTAGTAGTCCTTCGTCATTAGTGCATCATTGTAACCAGGTGTGTGGTATTGCTGCGGACCGTCCACTAGATACGGTAAAGTGTAATTTCGTTATTGCTCATTTGAACAATCTGAGGTTAGGGCTTGAGCCAGTCTGTTTGTTGTATTGCTGTCTGTTGTATTGTTAATCACTCATACTGGTTGCATACCTGTAGAGTGATTGAACGTTTGTTTGAAATTGCTGAGTTTGTCAGGAGATTAGCGCTGATTTGATACTGCTTGTGAGCGATTTGTAGGTGCTTTAAATAGGCGTCTTCAGAGCGACGCCAGCGTATATTAGCCTCGCGGTAGTAGTCCTTCGTCATTAGTGCATCATTGTAACCAGGTGTGTGGTATTGCTGCGGACCGTCCACTAGATACGGTAAAGTGTAATTTCGTTATTGCTCATTTGAACAATCTGAGGTTAGGGCTTGAGCCAGTCTGTTTGTTGTATTGCTGTCTGTTGTATTGTTAATCACTCTACAGGTATGCAACCAGTATGAGTGATTGAACGTTTGTTTGAAATTGCTGAGTTTGTCAGGAGATTAGCACTGATTTGATACTGCTTGTGAGCGATTTGTAGGTGCTTTAAATAGGCGTCTTCAGAGCGACGCCAGCGTATATTAGCCTGCGGTAGTAGTCCTTCGTCATTAGTGCATCATTGTAACCAGGTGTGTGGTATTGCTGCGGACCGTCCACTAGATACGGTAAAGTGTAATTTCGTTATTGCTCATTTGAACAATCTGAGGTTAGGGCTTGAGCCAGTCTGTTTGTTGTATTGCTGTCTGTTGTATTGTTAATCACTCTACAGGTATGCAACCAGTATGAGTGATTGAACGTTTGTTTGAAATTGCTGAGTTTGTCAGGAGATTAGCGCTGATTTGATACTGCTTGTGAGCGATTTGTAGGTGCTTTAAATAGGCGTCTTCAGAGCGACGCCAGCGTATATTAGGGCTTGAGCCAGTCCCTCCCTACCTCCCTGTGAACCTTAATTGTTGTCTCTGACTTGCTTTGTGTATCGGTATTTTTTAGTTGGCTAGGTAAGCAGTGTTTTGATAGTTAACTTTGGTCACTTTTGCTCTGTTTGTTTGTTTCTTGTTTAAAAAAATTGCCCCTCGTCCTTATCTTTGTTGTACAGGTAGCAGTTGAAATTGTACTTCCCTCTAGGGTCTTTCAGCGAACTTATCCCTGGTTATGGATATGCACTTTGTTGTACGTCGCTCTGGATAAGAGCGTCTGCCAAATGCCAATAATGTAATGTAATGTAATGGTTACAAAAACTGTTGATTTGTCACATCCCTATTTGCAGGAGATTATGCAGGAAAATCTCCATTAAATCTTTATCTGGTTATTCTTAGCATAAATTAAAAACCAAAACTGTCTATATAAAATGATGTGTGTGCGTGAACAATTTTACAAGCAACACTTTTGGCTATCGCGTTGCCATTACACTCGCCCTTTAAATACTCGCCCACGTTATCCTAAAGAACTATACACTTAAGCAACACATCCATCACAGTTTGTTACATAAATAAAATAGTGCAGATAAAAATCGCTCTAATAACATACCATGAATCACAAACACTTGTATGACCAGTGACCATACTCCCGTCCAGATCCTCAGACCGTTAATGCTAACTCACTAGCTAGCTACCTGCATTAACATTACAGCAATCTAAAAAATCCACCACAATATCACCGCGAACACCTTCAACAAACACATCAAGCCAGTGGCAATCGCCCCCACGTGTCACAGCACAATCCTAGAACATAGATAAAAGTGAATAACTAAATAAGAATCACCACCAGAAAAAAGCTAAATTGACAAACTACCTTACCTCTAACTAAAATAATTTCCACAAAATCATGACCGCATCCTACGTCCTTAGTTAATTTAGACATGTTTAATCCTGGGTCATTTATGTCTAAAATCAGCTCATACCGTAGCTTGTTTAAAGCACATAGCTGTGTTTTTACAACGGGTCACGTCTTCCCTGTCGGCAGAATTGAATCCAATTACTCATATAACATTCGTATTTGGAAAAAAGTTAATCGTTACGAGTACTCTTCCAAAACGGATACTGTGATCTCGGAAATGTGTGAAAATGTATGTGTGATCGGAAACAACCCAATAAATTTGTGCCAGATTTATGAAACAGGAGTAGACGCAGCTTTTCGTATCCAGGAGTATATTTTGATAAATCGCAATCAATCGTAAACAAAAAGCGCACACACAAATATGAGATTTTTTACAATGGAAATAATGAAAAAAAAAAAAAAAACTGGAGGCGAAGTTATAAAACGATGGGAGAGACGTTACTGTCTGGAATTATCAAGGAGCAATATATTTTCACTATCCTGTGCCAGAGGACGGAAAGCACCTGGGGAGCATTTCCCGAAGCCTTCTTAACGCTACGTCGTTTGTAAGTTGTACCTTAAGCGCTACCATAACATTTCAGTGTGTTTCTCAAAACACTCTTAGCTAAGTATACCTTCTGTACGTCGTACTTTCGTAAGGTTGGTCTGGACCACCCTTCGCTATACCTTAGCCATGTTGTCAGCTCACTCCGCTCGTGGCCGCCAGTGTTATGAACGCAAGCCTCTGAAATCAGCTGTTGCTCTTAGTTACATCTCAGTCTGTTAAGCAATATGTACAGTAATAATGCTACAGTTGTAGTTGGCTAATAACATTACTAAAATCAGATGCAGGCAGATGCTTTAATTATTAGGGCCTGAGCATGAAGGCGTGCAAGGACCGTATTGTATCTGAAGGAGTTTTTATTTTTCTTTCTTTTTTTTCAAAATGAATCGCACTTTTCACCTGCGTCACATCCCCGAAAACTCATGAAACTTTGCACCCACATCAGTACTGGCGAAAATTTACGTCTTTCATGGTGCTCCAAAATGGGCGTGGCTAAATGGCTCCACAGCGCCCCCTAGAAAATGGCTACAATTCAGCCCCTTCATATGGTTTCACCTACGTGCATGAAACTTGGTGGCACAAAAAACACATCTTGGACCCATACCCAGAACTCAACAGGACTTCGGCCATTTTGACTTGAATTTGCGATTTTGGCTTCAAAATTGTCACATCCGGGGGTCGTATTTCAACGAACTCCTAGACGATTCATGCCACCGACTTCAAATTTGGTCAGTGTCATCGTATGACCTTGCAAATTAGAAATGATCAAAATCGTGAGTTTTCACCATATCGTGTACACGTCAGGTGGCGGCGAATTTCGACGATTCGCCATGAAACAGGAAGTTGTTATAACTTCAACATGCATTGTCCAATCAACATGAAATTTCTCATGCTTGATAACAGCCCTGCCCAGAACACATCTACATGTTGATTTTGACAGTCATAGTGCCACCTACTGGTAACAGGAAGTTAAAGGTTTTACACTTTTACCTCCTTTTTTAAGGAGGTTCATCTGATCCACTTCAAATTTGGTCAGGAAAGCCTTAAGACCTTGCTTATAAGATATTGCAAAGCTGGAAAGTTTTCCTGAAATGGCGTTGCCACGGCAATGCGGCGCATTTCGATGTCTCTCCGTGATGCAGACAGTTGTTTTAACATTTTCCAATCTGCTTCAAATTTCACCTGCTTGTTCAGAGTCCTTGCACATGGGTGTGGCAAAATGGCTCCACGGCGCCCCCTAGAAAATTGCTACAATTCAGCCCCTTCATACGGTTTCACCTACGTGAATGAAATTTGGTGGGCACATTCATCATGTCCATCATGTCCAGGTGCACAAAAAAGCCTCTTGGACCCATACCCACAATGCAACAGGAAGTCGGCCATCTTGAATCAAATGACCGATTTCTCGCCATTTTCACACATGATATTTCAACAAACTAGTCCTAGGGATTTTATCACACCAACTTCAAATTCGCTCACACTCATCTTCAGACATTGGAGATGAGAAGTTATCAAAAGCTTTTCACTATGTTATTTCTGGTTGCCGTGACGACACGGCCAATTCTCACATCTCGTCATGAAACAGGACATTGCTGGACGTCAGCATACTTTGTCCAATCTGCACCTAATTTCTCCTGCTTCATAAGTGACCCGCCCTGAACACACCTGCACAACCATATTGACAACACCATATTGTGTTACTGAGCTGGCTTTGTCTGACCATTTGTCTGACCATATGTGGAATCTAATTAGCCTACTGTCAGTTAAAAAGAAAAATCAATTTCAAAGTGATAAGTAGCCCATCTAGAAAAGAAAAGAAAATAAATTATTTAAAGATTGAATCATTTAAAATGTGTTTTTGCTTTCATATGGACTACTACAAGCTACCGTAAACAGGCAGTGAGAATTTTTATCTTGTAATATTCAGAGAATTACTTTAACTTGGTTAATTATTTTCTTCATCAAACCGGCTATATTAATATAGAATATAGAATATAATGTAGAAACCTAGCTATATTAAAAGTAAAATATACCTAGAAAAAGGCAGCGGGTTGCAGGCGGTAATTGTTTGAGCCCATTTGTCTTGCGATATGAATCTTGCGCTTTCCGGCAGACAAAAATTGGCAGCCCTGTACATGCTAGGAAGTCAACTTTAAACATCATTTGCTAGCTACCTCATACCTATGTATTACTTTTAAAGACATGGGTACTATATGAGCCCCATTCTTTGAAATGAACTCTTCTCAAATAAATAATAGGAAGGAACAGAAATACTGTTTAATAAATTTGTGCCTTTAAAATGTATGTAAATGTGTTACTTCTTAATTACAATGCATTTATTTTGTTTCACTAGGCTTGTTTCATGGGAAGGAAAATGACTGAGGATCCAAAAGTGTTGGACGATCTTGGGACAGACTTGGATAATTGATTACTGACATCTGAAACACTTGGATACACTTGGACTACTTGCCAATGCTGAATGTGAAAATGTTATCCAACCATTGAAAAAAATATGAATGCATGGAAAATTTAAAAAAGGATGGAAAAATGCTCTGACATCAGAAGAAGAAAATAACAGTCATTTGAACTGATACTTTAGAGGATGGAGTTCTTACAAAATCTGTTGAGACAGGAACTTACAAAACTTCAAAATTTGGATGAGGAGGGCAAGGTCCGAAATGATGATCCTGTAAAAGTAATAGAGGACAACATACGCATTGCTTTGACTGTACCAAAGGAATGCTGGTTTCCTGCTAGTCATTCTCTGAAGGGTCTCATAAAAAACATTTATGAACTGTTGGATACATTACAGAGTCTCCTGCTCTCACCCAAAATAATTTCAGATGAACATGTCTTAGAGTGCATCTGGTGGTCTGGCTTTAGAAGGCATTTACAAAACCAGCATTCTGGAGGACTTGCTGGTAAAAAGAGAGCAGCTCATTGAGCTGTGTAAAAAAGGGGACGGCTTTATGAATTTGCTTCAAAAGCTAGGCCTAAGAGACTCTTACCCCAAAATGATGACACAAGAGAATGTTCTTCTTGTTGACATTGTATCTCTTAGTGTAAGTCAACCCAGTATGGAGAAAGAGCTGAGCTCCCACTATCTCTACAAACTCATGATGTTGGACTACAGAGCCAGGTACATGTTTATAAAACAAGACAAACACAGCCTGGATTCAGAGCAAGATGGAGCAACATTTGACAATGATGACTTTTTTGATTTTGAAGACAAAACACAGCTGAATGTGAACAGCAAACAGGCACACATTCATCCAATGGATGTTCACATGGCAGTTTTCCATTGTGCCGATGACTTTTTGCGACAGTACATTTTCAGAAAACTCTCCACTTGCCAATTTGCCATTCCCTTCTTAGTACCCGATCCATGTACAGAGGAGGTTGAATTCCCCTTCTGGGTCCTGAGGCACATCAGTAAATCATGGCAAAGCAAAACAAATTCTACAGCTGACAAACCTGGAAAGTACAAGAGCAGAAAAATATCCAGTACACCAGTGCCAGTCGTTTCCTTTGTAAGACTAGGCATGTCCAATTCCAACTCCAAGTCCGAGATATTGAATGGTGTCATTAGCAAACAGAGGCACAGTGTTTTTTTCAACCGCCATTGCAAGGGTAGCACTCCAGACAGCTTGCTCATGAAGGGAGTTGTGGAGATTGCATGGTACTGTCCTGGGGGTAAGGAAGATGACATATTTGATGACTGTGTGGCCTTTCTGAACCTTCGTGGTAATGCAGCAGAGCATCCAAAACAACTTGAGTTTATTCAGGCAGTAAGTACTGTCAATGTGCTTCTACTTTCAGAGCATCTGCTGAGTGAAGCCGAAAAAAGGATTTCCCAGAAACTCTCCACATCTACTGTCCCCTTGATATGCTTGTTCTCAGGGAAGAAGCACATTCAGCAGTCAAAAAATCCAACAAAACTCAGACTAGCTGCAAAAAACAGGAATCACGCTGAGCTTACGGAAGAACTGATTTCAAATATCAAACAGTGTATTGGTGAAAATAAACAGACAAAAAGCATTGACATGTGCTACCAAGTTGCCGTTCAGCAACAGTTCAAAGTGAATGACATTCAGAAAGCATGTCAAGAAGGTTATGAACTGGCTCAGACCTTAATTAGTCTTTTGGCAAAGGAAAACCCATCCACTCTGAAGGAGAAGCTTTTGCCATTGCAAGGTGAATTGTGGCATGAATGGTGTAGGAAAAACAAAGAGCAGTTTCGCCTCCAATTCAAAGAAAGGGAAAGCATTGAACAGCAACTAAGTGAAATCACAGCTACGAAGGACATAATCAGACATGAGCAAAAAAAAAAGGCCACTCCTCTTAATGAATTTGTAAGATCATTCCTGGAGTGCTTAACTGCACCCAGTAATTCCAAAGACACAAAACTGTCCATGATGCAGTGGCTCGCTGTTTTCCTGGAGGATCTTACCACTGATGTATTTGCCGAGCTTGAAGAGGACTATCACTCAACCTGGAGAAAAATGAGAGAAATACCAGTGAGTACAGTAAAAGCATCACATGTCAGTGAAATGCAATCAAAACTCAACAGCATATCAGACAAAATGGCCACTACAACAATTGGCCTTCAGCATCTTATGAGAGAGGTCGGTCAACTATATGAGACCATTCAAACAACGACAAAAGCAGGAATTCGAACCAGTGAATCTGCCAGAACTAAGCTGCCTAAAATAGGGGCAGATATGCTGATTTATGGTTGTCCACTTGAATTAATGGATGGAGATGCTGCCCATGTGCCTTTAACATGGATTGAAGCTGTTATTGGTGAACTTGTTAAAGCTCTTGGAGACAAAAAGTTATTTGTTCTGTCCATCCTAGGGCTTCAAAGCTCTGGGAAATCCACACTACTGAACACAATGTTTGGTGTTCAATTTTCAGTGAGTGTAGGAAGGTGCACTCGTGGAGCCTTCATGCAGCTGATACCGGTGGAGTCCAGCATCAGAAATAAACTTGGATATGACTTTATCCTCATTGTGGACACAGAGGGACTCCGATCACCGGAGCTCAGTGCAAAGCGATCAGTAAGCCATGACAATGAGCTTGCCACATTCATCATTGGAATTGGTGACTTAACTGTCATTAATATTATGGGGGAAAACCCAGCCGAGATGCATGACATCCTTCAGATTTGTGTGCAGGCTTTTTTGCGGATGAAACTTGTTAAAATTGCACCAAGTTGCGTTTTTGTACATCAGAATGTTGCTGATGCATCTGCTGGAGAAATGGCAATGGAAGGGAGAAGACGTCTTCAGCAGAAACTGGATGATATGGCTACCATAGCAGCAAGGGACGAAAATATTGAAGGAATTAATGGGTTCAGTGATGTAATACAGTTTGACATTGAAACCCAAGTGTTCTATTTCAAGAACCTTCTGGAGGGGGATCCTCCCATGGCCCCACCAAACCCATCCTACAGTCAGAATGTGCAAGAGCTAAAGACCAAACTGCTAACAATTGCAGAGTGGAATACAGAGTGCAAATTTTCATCATTTTCAGAATTCAAATTACGGGTTCATGATCTGTGGACAGCACTTTTACAGGAGAACTTTGTTTTCAGTTTCAGAAACACAATTGAAATGATGGTGTACAGTTATCTGGAAGAAAAATATGCAGCATGGTCATGGAAACTGAGAGAACATGCTCTGGAGATTCAAACCAAGTTGTGCAACCAAATCGGGAGTGATTTGATTAAGGAGGTAAATGTAGTAGATCTGACAGAAAATTTTGACAAAGTCTACAATCCACTGCAATGTGAGATAGAGAAGTATTTCAAAGAAGACAGAAATAAAGAGATTCTAGTAATGTGGAGGGTGAACATTGACAAACGTTTCATGAACCTAAAGAATGAACTCATTGATGAGACAAGAAAGAAATGTAAAGAACAATTTACTTCCAAGAAAAACAGATCAGCGCTAGACCAGAAGAAAACTGAATATACAGCTGAGTTAACCAAGCAGAGCAAAAATCTAGCATCCAATCTAAAACAACAGCGCCTTGATGAAAGGGAAATCACGAAAGAATTTGGCAAACTGTGGGATCACTGGACAGCTGAAGTGGCCAAATGTCATATCCCAACAGAGGATGTGGATGTCAAAGCGATAGTCTGCAGAATCCTCCAAAAACAGTTTGAAAAACAGAAAAATATCAATGAGAAAATAAAATGGGAAAATGGGAAGTTTGAGTTGAACAAGAAAATACATGTTTCTCAAGGTTTTATTGAGAAGGTGAGAACATTCAAGATGGATTTTGATATAATAATTCAACAAATGAGTCACTCTGTTCAAAAATATGTCACCAAAAAAGAAAACAACAAGGAGGATTTTAATGACAGCTTCATTTATGGGATATTGGCAACGATTGAGAAGACCATTGCTGAATTTGAGTCCAAAAATAATCTCATACGGTTCACATATGAATTCAAAGTGGACCTTTCTATTCATCTTTGCCTGAAATATGTCTCAAGGTTTCAGAGGATGCAGAAAGACTTTAAGAGAGCAAACCATCCACTGACATATCTGGAAAGCCAAAGAGAAAACTATTTTCAAGCATTCAGAAATTATTGCAAAGGAGCAAATTCTGTCACAATATTTGTTGATTTTCTCTGTGAACACATCAAGCCAAAAGTTCTGGCTGCAGTGAATGATAAAACCACTCAGCACATTGCAGGGGAAATGAAGCACAAGAATCCAGCTTTCAACAGCAATAGATCAAATCTTGAGAATCATATACTGAAACATTTGGCAACTGAGGAGGACTTCAGCTCATTTCAGGAATACATTGACTTTCCAGAGAGATACTTTGAAAGGTTTATCCAAGAAAAGGTAGATGACTTTTGCCGTGATACCAAAAAACTGCATCTGATTAACCAGGAAAAGCTTGAAACTCTCAAAAATGAGATTTTAACTGCAAGCACAGCAGCAACTACAGAAGTAGAAGATAAGAAAGGAGATGCATCCATGTGGCTTGATGGCTTCTGTGAAGCAGCAGGGGAGCACATGGTAATAAACAGAAATGAACTGCGTGACATTGAAAATGAAGTCATTGAAGACTGGCAGTTTGTCAAAGATATGATGGCAAAGGTTTTGGATGAGATGCTGAACGATAAAATGGTGATTGATGTGGGAACTTTAAGAGAAAAACCCACCAAATATCTTTTTCAGCAGCTCCAGGGGTGTTGGGCACAATGTCCTTTCTGCAAAGCCATCTGCACAAACACCATCCCTGACCATCATGAAGAACACATGGTGCAGTTCCATCGATGTGATGCTCTTGCTGGCTGGCACTTCAGAGGCACAGATATTTTTTCAATCAATTTCTGCACCACAGCAGTCAGCAGCGATGGAGAATTCATACCAAATCATGACAATGATAAGGCAGTCCCCTACAAGAAATACAGAGAAGCTGGAGAGCCTTACAGTAGATGGAACATTACTCCCGATGGCAGTGTGCAGCACTACTGGAAATGGTTCATCTGTCGATTTCAGAAACAATTACAGGATAAATATGAATATCAATTTGTTGGTAAAGGTGAAATCCCAGTTGAATGGAAAAAAATCACAAAACAATCTGCTTTGGAACAATTAAAATAACTGAGAATGAGCACACATGCTCATGATGAGCGCATTAAAATTTATGCAATGGAGATTCTAAAGTGAATGTTTTTATTCGAATAATCTGCTAATGTAACTGTTCCACTAGAGGTGAAAGAAGGAGAGGGAGTATGAGAAGTCATGTTTAAATTTGTTTATAAAATGAGATTAAGCCATGAAAAGCTAAAGAAATGATCTAAAACATATTTTGAAACACATCAGCTTTCATTACATTGTAATTAAATAAAAATTTGTTTGAAAACATAAAACCCAGAAAGAACAATGATCTGACAGCTAGCCTAACCTAACAGCAGCTGTCAGGTTCTGTGTTTTTCTTTATCTGTTTTTGTCAAAGTTTTCTTAGCATCTTCATTCCTTGTTACCCTCTGTGCTCACCGTAGTTTGTCAGTTATTTCGCTGTCATTAATTTGTTTCCCCTGTGCTCTACTTGGTTTTCCGCCTATTTGTACGTTATCCCGAGTCTTTTGGTTCCTAAGGCCATTCTGTTTTTTAGTCTAATTCTAAGTCAAATTTTCTTATAGATTTTGTACTTTAATATTGTGTGAATTTAATTAATTTAATGGTATATTAATTAATACCCATTTTACATTATAACATAACCATAGACAACTAGCAACCATGCAAAGGAACCTCCTTATAGAAGAAAATAGGGATGAATAAATGCTTGCTTGCTTACATTAGTAGAGGAACAAGATTCATAGATGATAGAGAAGCAATGTACACTTTTTAAGTATTTGATAGTTTGACTTGTATAATCCTTAAGTGTTTAATGTAATTGATTTAGACAGAAGCCTTTGTAAAAGCCTTATTGTTTTCTGTGACAATAAAAGTTAATTATATTCCACCTGCCTATGTCTCATGCCATTATGAACTCTGCAATATGCTAACTGGGTAAGATTTTCCAGGATTTCCTCCTCCATAATCCAGGTAGAACTCATTCTGAATCAGACTCAATTTACAGTATTTAGGTAATTCTAAGACTCACTCACTCACAGGGTTGAGATTCTTTGTAAGCCACATTATCTTTCGCTTTCCCTCTCTTGCATACACACATACACACACAAGAAGGGGAGACGTGTGGGAGTACTGAGCAGAGCCAGAGAGTTGTTTACATATAGTGGGCTCCAGAATTATTGGCACCCTTAATATAAATTGAGAAAAAGGCTGCATTTAATAAAACATGGATTATGATCTGTATTTTCTGTTCAAACATACGGGGAAACTATACGTTTTATTTTAATACATTTACATGATTCTATGTTTTTTTAATTTAGTAACCATATTTTTTCTTCGTACCCTGAAAGATTATTGATGATAAAATCAAACATACTGAAATTGGCAATACAGTTTTACTTTAATTCAGTTAATCTCTGTCTGGAAATATTGTGTCATTCCATCACTTCCCTATTCACTAGAGTATAAACAAGCATGAAAAATCCATTTGCCAACCAGCAGCATGGGAAAAGCCAAAGAACTGTTAACGCAGAAGCCAAAGATAGTAATTGACCATCACAAGTCGGATAATGGGTACAAAAATACACTCATTAAAATTAAACATACCACTTTAAGGGCAATAATAAAAAGGCATAAAACATATGAATGGTTGCAAACTTGCCAGGAAGAGGATGCAAGTGCATATTATCCCCACGGACCAAGGGTCACAGTTTAAGAATTGCAGAGATTGGTTGTGTCTTGAGCTCACCAAAAAAAAAAAAGAAAAAAAAGAAACATCCATACCAGTAAACTCTTTGAAAGGGTGGCACAAAGACAGCCCTTACTGAGCACTATAAGCAAAACCAAGCATCTTGAGTTTGGCAAGCCGCATTGGAATTATGACGGGAAGAGAGTGCTATGGTCAGATGAGACCAAAATTGAACATTGTGGCCATACACACCATTAACATATTTGGTGGCAAATGGCAAAAAAAAGGGGGAAAAAATCACAAATCAAAAAATTAGGAACACCGGTTCTTTCGAGTTACACGACCGTGTTGGCCCGTCGGTATATGTGGCGGGACCGTTCAACTCGCGCCTTTCCTGGTAGTGAGAGATCCACGTCTCCGCCTTGTCGCCCGTCTTTCTGTGGTTGGCTGTTTCTCTCACGTATTGGCTTCACAGTATTCAGCCCCGTTCGGTGTTTGTGCCCGGCCTTTTGTAGGGCTTCTCTCTCTCGGACTCGTCCCAGCTCCGCCTGTCGAATCAGAAGCGTTAGAGTTGCCCGCATTCCCCACGAGCCTTTCCTCCGGTGTTGCTGGCCTTGGTGCTGACTCTCCGCCGGCTCTCTCCACGGTGCTGACCTGTCAAAATACGAACTCGGGAAATACACGTTGTTAATGACTTTCCCGAGAATTTGTTGTTGGCGCACGTGTAGTCTCACTCCCGTGGTGTACTGATCCCTGATCGGGCCGCCACAATATATTTTATAACAATATGTGAAACATTTTCTTCCCTTCTTCCTTAAGAAAGGACAATTAATGACACCTGTTTTTTGACAGAATGAATAAAACTCAAATGAATCTCCACACTGCTATTATTTTGTACACGACCCTTTCAATGAATGAGTCAATTACTCAGAACAAGCAGCATGTATGACAGTTGGGTTTGTTGATTTTCTATTACACTACTATATCTACAAGTAAAGTATTTGCCATGCAGAAATATCACTACTACTAACAGTGGTTCATCTGGTTACTGAAGTTGTACTGCTATTTTCTTGAGCACAACTGTAGGTTTAGATTAATTAGTGCCTGGGAACAGAAGGTGTATGGGAAGTTAGTTGCATGCTCCAGGGTTGTTCAGTTCCATGCAACATCAACGGTTAGGGAACCTATCTACCAGTTAGTCATGAATGGTAAATGGCAGGCATTTATATAGCGCCTTTATTCAAAGCGCTGTACAATTGATGCTTCTCCATTCACCCATTCATACACACACTCACACACCAACGGCGATTGGCTGCCATGCAAGGCACCGACCAGCTCGCCAGGAGCATTTGGGGGTTAGGTGTCTTGCTCAGGGACACTTCGACACAGCCCGGGCGGGGGATCGAACCGGCAACCCATTGAGGGCCTCGCTCAAGGGCCCAACGGCTGTGAGGATCTTATTGTGGCTACAATGGGATTCAAACTCCCGACCTTGCGGGTCCCAGTCATTTAACCACTACGCTACAGGCCTACTAGTCTCTCCTTTTATCTTTCTCTCTTTCAGAATTCAGATATATTTTTTTTTGTGTTTGTGTGTTAGTATAAAAGAACACATTTGAGATTTCCAAATGTTCATTTTCCAAAAGATTTAAGTTTACAGAGACATTTTTGTATTTAATTTTAAAAAGTAACATATTACTGTAAGCAGTTGATTGATTTTTACATAAAAACTTGATCAAGGCTGTCTGAGATCAGAAGAAATGAGCCAACCAAAGTCTGCAGAAGTACTGTGGCAAGTAATCTAACATGCTTGGAACAGCCTCCCTGCTGATTGTCTTATAGAGCTGCAGGACAGCGCTGGCTGTTCCACTCGTGGTTCTGGGAGGGCGATCACACCTTCAGCTGCGCCTTGGGGCAGAAGAAAGCGGATGGAAAAACCGGAATGGTGAGGTACTACTCCACCCCTCTTTCAGCTACCATGACTGGACAGCAAAGGTGCCTGGGGACAGCACAGGTACCTGGGGACAGCGCAGGTACCTGGGGACAGCACAGGTGCCTGAGGGCAGCACAGCTTGGGCCTTAGGAGCTGTAGGAAATGTGGTGGGGACACAAAAAGTGATAATACAATCGTGAAACTGTTAAACGACTGCACTTTGAAAAAATGTGCTTATTGGGTGAAGGCATTGAATACGTGCACTCCTAGTGGAGGACACGCACACCTGTTTGTGGTAATCGATCAGTACACCTGATGGGTGGAAGTTTTTCCAACAAGGAACTGCACAGCTGCCACTGCAGCAAGACTACTAGCCACAGAAATCTTTCCAAGATGGGGCTTGCCTACCAAATCATTACATTACATTACATTAATGGCATTTGGCAGACGCTCTTATCCAGAGCAAGGCACAGTTAATTAGACTAGGCAGGAGACAATCCTCCCCTGGAGCAATGCCGGGTTAAGGGCCTTGCTCAAGGGCCAAATGGCTGTGCGGATCTGGCTACACCGGGAATCGAACCACCGGCCTTGCCGGTCCCAGTCATGTACCTTAACCACTACACTACACTTCAGGGAAAGCGATGAAGGAAGCAAAACAAAAGTTTGCATGCCGTATCATCCCCAATCTGCCGGGATTGTGGAACAAATGAACCACACAATAAAAACAAGACTCATGGCTGCAATCAAAAACACAGGAAAAGCATGCCACGGATTGCTTCCTGCCGTCCTGTGGGAGATAAGCGTATGCTGCAGCTGAAGGCTCAGCTGTACCAGGGCCGTGTTTCAACCGGAAGGGTGAAACCTGCGGGCAGATGTGAGCCCTCATCGCCTAAAGCACAGCAGACAGGGGAAGTGAAATGAATTTAACAATGCATATCTAATCAGCTAACATAAAAATGTGGTAGTATTTGTGTTTAGTTGGTTTTTGCTTTCTGTCCTTCAGGATGCAGTCCTTCTCAGGATAAGACCAGTACGGGCGTGGTACGATAAACGGTCCTCCATGCGCATATGTGTCTTTGGACACCTGGGGAAGACACCCCTGAGCCGAGTGTGATAAGTAAAACATATATATATTTATTTTGAGCTAAAACATATTAATCTTTTGAGCTAATCAACATGTAGCTTTTGAGCGATCAAAATATGAAACCACTAAAGAAAGCTGTATGATTTAATTGTTTCTTTATTTTTCCTTTAAGATGAACATATGTTATTTCACAAAAATGGCCTCTAACCTGGAAACAGAGCAAGCCTGCACGGGCTGCATGCTCTGGCCTCTTGACCTCTTTCGAAGTGCTGAGCCAAGCGGACAAGGAGGAGAAATTGGTGCTTAGTCTAGAGATGAGCCTCTGTTTGAACTTCTGCTTTTGTAAATTCGAATTTGTGCTTTGACAGGCCCTAGTATAAAAGATTGTTTTGGAAGAAGTACCGTGTGAACCGGAACCACTGTCAAATGTGAAGCGTACATACATCAAAGGTATACATCCTAGTATTGAAATTTATGTTGAAACATAATATAATAAATACCAAATAATAAGAATGTATTAATAACAATGATTTCTATTATGGTTTATTGTACTAATGAATGATAGTATGTAGCTAACATTAACAAGAAGTAATTGCTTACTGAAGAATAAATACACCGTGCAAAGAAACGTACCAATTTATCAATTTCTCAGCATAACTCAGAACAAGAGAGCGTTTGGGGGGGCCTGCTGGCATAATCCAGCATCTTGTGACCTTCGACAGAACAGCCCCCCTTCCTAAGACGAGTTTTGAAAAAATGTATAAATATTGGAACGACCAAGAGATGTTTAGCACGTTGCGTAACATGTTACGTTATGTCTTGTGCTTTGCTCTACTGGACCAGAATATTATTGCAATAAAAACATATTATTCCCCAGCCCTGGACTCTGACCCTTTTCCCGAGAACCGACCTGTTATAGAACTTATAGATATAACTTACGAATTACATAGCGTTAAGAAGGCTTCAGGAAACGCAGCCCTGATATGTTTACCTCATTAAAAAGTGAGTAATTTGTCAGATGTTTAAACATAATAGATGAGTACAGTTCAAGAAAACAACCATTTTTGTGTCGATGACCTTCAAAGGACCAGAAAATAGCAGCCCCAGCCTCGCCTACTTCACAACCCTGAGGGCCGGCTGCATAGACGCAGATTAAGCCCATCCCAGACTCAATTCAATTCAATTCTGAATGGAGAGCCTCCAGACTCTCCATTTAACTACAGCCTGCAATGACTGAACTCATATAAGATCATTTATATGTGTCATTCTAAGCCATTTTGGCCAGGACTCCCTTGCAAAAGAGATGTAAATCGAAATGGGACTATTCCCTGGTAAAATATAGGTTAAATAAAAAATGTAATTTAACCAACTGCGTTGATAAACTATGTTGATGAACATATTAATTTGTCTCTATTGTCCCTTTCAATGCATTCAGAGTAACAAAAAAAGCATGCTGCTTTGCCACGCAGAATCCTGACTACTTGTGCAGCGTTAAAAACCAGCTCCCAGACTGTCTGATGGTAAAATACGCTTCTTGTATCCCAATTCACTCACCCTTGGCTGTATAGCCTCGAGTTTGAAGATGAAAAAGAATGGAGAGGAAATGACACCAGGTAGCCACTTTGACAAGAAACCAAGGTAATTCTTATAAACTGAAACAAAAACAAAAAAACAAATTGATACACAAATTTGAACTACCCTGAAACTAGCAGTCTCACTTTTAAAACCCATTAAAACAACGTAAGAATAGGTCCACACCAAAAAGATTTTGTCTTTTTGATAATTTATGTGCAAGGGAAGGATGTAGGAATAGATCCCATGCATTTTGAAATAAGGCAGGTGGTCTTTATTTTTTATGTTAAAAATTGTACATGTCCTGGTGATTATAAACACCAGTACGTACCAAGATATTAAAATAAAACAATGCACCCAACAAGCTTACACGATTTCCATTTTCATTTTAAAATGTTACTTTTGAATGCAATTCACTTATGATTATCTGCTTATATAAGTACACATGTCACATAATTAAGTGTTTATAGACAGTGTTTAAACAGTTTAAAGCATTTTTAATCATGAAATAACTGGTTTAAGCAGGTGGTTTTAATGTTGTTGTCATGGTGGGGCCACCAGGGGCCACCAGGAGCGGATTTATTTTTATCTGGTTGAATCTCCAGCTTATCCGGTAGTCTTAGGGCATGTATGGCTCGTAAAACATCAGCCATCCATCAACTGGGGTAATCGGAGGCATCCGGTCTCTCGGTGGGGTCCGCACTGCACCACTCATTCTGATCAGAGGCATCCTTCCTCGACTCCTCCCAGAGAGACTGACGTGGGGTCCGATTTGGACGAGGAGGAGGCTGGGGAGCCCCTGGGTCCTAATTCCAGTGGCCCGGAGGAGCAGGAGGCGAGTCTAGAATGGGACTCAGTCTATGATTGGGAGCGTCCTATTGACGAATGGGAGGGCAGTGAGGGAATTGACTGGGACACACAGAGCCTTTTCCAGACTACAGGCAGTGAGGGTGAGAGTCGGATGGTAGGGGCTATTGAGTTCCATTGCCCAATAACATCCCAAGGGAATATAACAGGTTATCTGAGGTATTCAGTAAATAGAGGGCGACCACACTACCTCCACACCGGTCGTACGACTGTGCGATCGACCTGTATCCAGGGACAGTCCCACCTCGTGGTTCACTTAATTCACTGTCTGTGCCAGAAAGCAGAGCCATGAAGGAGTACATTCATGAGGCTTTAGCCAGCGGGTTTATAAGACCACCCTCGTCACCAGCGGGAGCTTAAGGCCCTGCATTGACTATCGAGGGCTTAATGCTATCACTATAAAAAATAGATATCCCCTGCCACTTATGAACTCCGCATTCGAGCGCTTACAAACGGCATCGGTATTCACTAAGCTGGACCTCCGGAATGCGTACAACTTAGTGCATATAAAGGAGGGTGATGAGTGGAAAACTGCTTTTAATACTCATTCGGGACACTACGAATACTTAGTGATGCCGTTTGGCCTCACCAACGCCCCCGCGGTATTTCAGGCGTTTGTCAACGATGTGCTCAGGGAGATGCTAGAGAAGTTTGTGTTCGTCTATCTAGACAATATTCTGATCTTCTCTGCCACTCTCTCTGAGCACATTCGTCATGTAAAACTGGTCTTGACACGCTTGTTAGAGGCTCGACTGTTTGTGAAGGCGGAGAAGTGCGTTTTTCATGCAAATTCCATTTCTTTCCTGGGGTTCATTGTGTCGGCCGATAAAACGGAGATGGACCCGCAGAAAATTGACGCCGTAAAAAACTGGCCAACCCCGGAGTCGGTTAAGCAGGTGCAGAGATTCCTGGGGTTTGCAAATTTTTACCGCTGTTTCATTCGTAATTTTAGTACTGTGGTCGCCCCCATTACCAGGCTCACTAAGAAGAGTGCGACGGCGCGATTTGTGTGGACTCCGCGGGTAGAGGCAGCGTTTGTGGAATTGAAAAGGAGGTTCTGTTCAGAACCTATACTTATAACACCTAACCCGTCACTGCCCTTCATTGTTGAAGTAGACGCTTCTGAGCTGGGGGTGGGGGCCATTCTCTCACAGCGGTCACCAAGCGACCAAAAGGTTCATCCCTGCGCGTATTTCTCCCGGTCGCTGTCCCAGGCCGAGAGGAATTATGACGTTGGGGACAAGGAATTATTGGCTGCAAAATTAGCCTTAGAGGAGTGGCGTCATTGGCTGGAAGGGGCGGAACATCCTTTTACTGTGTGGACGGATCATAAAAACCTGGAATACATCCAGACTGCAAAGACACGCAATTCGCGCCAGGCGCGCTGGGCGTTGTTCTTTGCCCGCTTTTCGTTCATCGTGACTTACCGGCCAGGTTCCAAAAATGTAAAACCTGACGCCCTTTCACGAGCCTTTGACAAATCGGACAGGGAGCACACTCCGGAGCCCATTATTGCCAAAGCACAGATTGTGGCGCCAGTCAGTTGGGATATTAAGTCGGCGGTGCAGAAAGCGCTACGCCATGAGCCAGACCCAGGGGGGGGGCATCTCACTGTCTCTTTGTGCCCGCTAGAGTTCGGTCTCAGGTGCTACAGTGGGGACATGCCTCACGGCTGGCGGGGCACCCAGGGGCGCACCGCACAAAATACTTTTTGTCCCGACGGTTCTGGAGGCCCGGTATGGAGAAGGACGTCCGGGAGTTTGTGGCTGCCTGTCCGGTTTCCGCTCGCAATAAGAACTCCCACCAGGCTCCCTCAGGGCTATTACGGCCGCTACCCATCCCGGGAAGACCATGGAGCCATATCGCTTTGGATTTCATCACGGGATTACCACCCTCCGAAGGCAAGACGGTCATTCTGGTGGTGGTTGATCGCTTCTCTAAGGCAGCGCATTTTGTGGCGCTGCCCAAGTTACCGTCGGCAGCGGAAACTGCGCGGCTAGTAGTCGACCACGTGTTTAGGATACACGGCCTTCCCCAGGATGTGGTGTCTGACCGCGGACCGCAGTTTGCTTCCCGTTTCTGGCGTGCGTTCTGCTCCCTGGTAGGCGCCTCGGCGAGTCTCTCGTCAGGTTTTCACCCGGGCAGAGACCAACGGGCAGACAGAACGTACCAACCAGACTCTGGAGAACACGCTCCGGTGTCTGGCCGCGACCAACCCCACATCCTGGAGTCGACAGCTCACGTGGGCCGAATACGCTTATAACACACTATGCAATGCCTCCACGGGTCTCTCACCTTTCGAGGCACAATTTGGGTACGCCTCACCGCTGTTCCTTCTGCGGAGGCTTTTGTACGACGGTGTCGGGCCACCGGGAGTAAGGTGCGAGCCGCGCTCTTACGGGCCACCGCCACCCAGAAAAGGCTGGCCGATAGGCGTCGTCGGGCGGCACCATCCTACAGGGTAGGGCAGCGGGTATGGTTGTCCACACGTGATTTGCCATTGCGGGTCGAATCACGTAAGCTCGCTCCTCGCTACGTGGGGCCTTTTAAGATCATTAGGAGAATCAACCCGGTCACGGTGCGCCTCCAGTTACCCAGGTCCATGAAGATCCACCCCACCTTCCATGTCTCTCGCCTCAAACCAGTGTGTACTAGTGTGCTGGCCCTGGCGGAGGTTCCTCCACCACCTCCACGGCTGATCGACGGGGGCCCAGTCTACACCGTGCGCCACATTTTGGCAGAGCGCCGCAGAGGCAGAGGCAGGCAGTACCTCATTGACTGGGAGGGTTTCGGTCCAGAGGAGCGCTGTTGGGTCTCCTCTAGGGACATCTTGGACCCGGAACTGTTCCACAGGCAGGGGGCTGAGGGAGCGTCTGGGGCCGCTCCTTAGTGGGGGGGTCCTGTCATGGTGGGAGGTTATTCCCGTGGTGACCGCTAGAGGGCATAGGATCATTGTCATCACCTGTTCCTCATTTGCATTAGGGAAATGACCTCCCAGCAGAGTATTTAAGGCCAGTTTGTATGAGCCTCAGTGCTTTTGTGTTACTGTTCGCTCTAACACCAAGCCGGTAAATGCACACGGTAGACTCGAGGTTTGAGTCAGGTACTGTGCAGGTGTGTGTTCACTTATCCAAACTTTCTAACAAGTTATTCGAAAAGGTAGGAAGGCGTTTGGTGTGGTTTCACCGACTTCTTCCATAAGGGTTTATTTTCATCTTTTATTTTGGGCTCATGTGAGCCGGCGGTAGAGGGACGTTGTCCCCGGAAAATGTATTTTGTTTTGTGTTTATTCCTGAGCTGTGCCTCATGGTTTTTGTTTAGCCTACGCTGTTTTTGGCTAGGTTGTATTTTTATTTCATTGCCCCTGATTGGGCACTCTCTGTGCTCGTTATTCGGCACAGTTACTGGTCGGTACACTTGCCCTGTTTTCAAAGGGTCGTTTTATTTTCTTCAGCCATTTTGGGCTCCTTTTCTGTTTTCCCTATTAAGAATCGCCTTCAGGTTTGTTTTTCTTTCTCCCCCCTGTTACGGGAGTTATTCTCATTTTTTGTCCCACTTATCCCTGTACACTGCCCCTGGGATCTAGGAGGGTTTTTATTCTGTCGCACTTGGTCCTCCGCTCAAACCCCACCCTGATAGTTGTGGCTCATCGGTGTATAAGGTAAAAATAAAGGATGCTCGTGCATCATTGGCTCCGTTCCGACACACTGTTCTGTTGACTGTTGGTCTCCGTTCAGTGAGTGCTACAAAGAACAGACTGAAGCCACGGGGACAGCTGATACTGCTGACAGAGTTCACTGATGATCCACGGACTTCAAACAGACAAGGCTGCCACGTGTCTGAGTCAGCTCGCTTCTTCAGACAAATTAACACCTGGGTTTACAGTAACATCGCTGTGCAACAAACGTGAAGACATAACCCATATCACAACAGGAATATTACTTTGAATACAATTTTTACATGTATGAAAACACTTGTAACATGACAGCTAAATGTATCTCAATATACAGTGGCAAGAAAAAGTATGTGAACCCTTTGGAATTACTTGGTTTTCTGCATTAATTGGTCATAAAATGTGATCTGATCTACATCTAAGTCCTAAGTATAGACAAACTCAATGTGCTTAACCAAATACCACACAAACAATTATAATATTTCATGTCTTTATTGGACGCATCCATTAAAAATTCACAGTGTGTGGTGGGAATTTTAATTTATTCCTGTAAGAAAACACTCAGAGACAGAGACAGTAAATAAAATCCAATCTTTACTATGCGCATAGGGTCCAAGTTACATGCAAAAACAAGGACAAAGGTTCCAGGACCTTTGTCTGGATATATGTATGCTCAGAGCGCAGCAAATGTACGCCCCTTCATTAGTATTCATTGAGTATTTCCAATAATCAATATTCAAAGACAATCCACCACTCTTCTCCTTACAACAGTTAGTTTATTCATATCTCCCCCCTTCAAGGGACTGCTTATGCAGATATGTGTCCTCAAAAACGTGCCCACGATGGATACGCAGGGGCCTGCGCACCTGCGCATTCCCTACGCGTGAGAAATGTATCTTATCTTGTTTTAACTCCCGATGTCTAGGGGGAGGACAATCTCCACGGTAGCCTCCATGGCGAGGACTTTTTTTTCCTACCGTAGGCTCTCAGGCACCAAGACGAGATAATGCAGAACACACAGTTTTGCCGTAGCCTTGGAGGCCCACAGTACAGAAAGGGAGAGACATCTCAACTCACACAGTTACAGAAAATAATATTCATTAGCACAAAGCAAGTTACGGTACTTCAATAAGTGTGTATGCTCTGGATCACTCCAGCATAAGCAACCAATAATAGTATAAGCAATTCGTAAAGGATAAGCAATTCATAAAATGATAAGCAATTAATAATGAAATAATCACATGAATATATAATTTCCCTTCTCTTTTTAATTGATTATCCGCTAACATGCCACTTCTCTCGATTTTCGACATGTGTTTCATTCACAGGAAAACTTTATTGTTGAAACAGGTCACTTAATTCTATCACATCTTGGTATGATTTCTCCGACGTGTCAGACGGTGCGGTCACTTAATTGACGTCCTGTAACACAAACATCTGATATTGCGGGTTAGCACTCAACATTTTTGATATCAATCCTTTAATTATGGGAACCCCACAGCAGCTGCAGAAGAACAGTACTGCAAATCCTGTTACTATGAGGGTCAGTACAGATGTTATTGCTGCTTTCCTCCCCCCAGAAATGAGCCACTGCCACCAGAAGTTATCATATACATAGTCGTTTTGTTGTGCATCCGACAGGTCTTTCAAGCGCTGCAAAGCCTGATCTATACATATCCCTCCCCAGTTCAGTGGTAATGCCACATATATCCGATGTCCACACAACCAATACCAACTGTCCACAGCTCTCGTCCCATTCCAATGTGGTGCTGATGGGTTACATAGCGTGCCATTTGGACTGTTCTCTTTACCGGTGAAAAAGGACTGTTCGGTTACGAGCGGATATCCACAGAAAATCAGTAATTTCACCCCTGGGTTACTCCCACAAATTCAGTGCCATTTCCCTTGACACAACGCCAAAACTTCTGCCCCGATTTATACTGGACTACCATGAGTGGAATGTTAGAAGTCATATTCCCCAATTTCAGATATCCATTTTTATCGGTACAATATTTTAAACCAGAATCCATTATCAGGTCGAGTAGGGGTGTACTGGGATCCATTGATGTTAATGTACTACGAGCAGTGGATACCGCAATAGCGCACTTTACTGTATCATTCACACTTAGCGTAAGCGCTGCGACTTGTATCACCTCTACCCTGGGTGTAGATATAGAGGCCGGCAATTGTGTGCACACATAACATTCAGTGCGGTTTGCAGAATGTGCTGATCTATTTGCATATCTCCACCATGAGTTAGTAGCATATATGTGTGCAGGATTTCCTGGTTCAGCTAGGTAATCATTCGCCCCCAGATATCTTCTAGCCTTAGGCGAGGTTGGCATATGACCTTGCACTTACCATGCATGTCCCTGTGATCAACAGAAACAGGGAGGAGAGAGGCATCTCTGGGAACCGGTCTGGAGTCTCTCCTGACTTGGAGCGTAAATAAGTTCTTCACCAGGTTTGAGACAGACAAGCTCTATATGCCACGCCCCCCTTTGTAGCTGGACTCCCTCCAAGTCTATCCTGACCTTTTAATAATATTGAGATGCACCTACACACCAGCAACTGGAGGCGATACTACCTTACAGTGTGACTGATGTATCCACGTCTCTCTCTCCTGGATTCTCACTGCAGTAGGTGTGGTCAGGAACACTTGATATGGACCCTTCCACGTCGGTTCACTCCACTTTTTCTTTTTACCAACACTTCGCACCAGGATCCAATCTCCAGGCTTAATCCCTCCTGGTGGCAGCTCCGCTGGCAATCTGGGAGGAAGCACATTTCGAATCTCATTTTTATTAGTTAACATTCTATTCATATATTCTGCCAGGAGTATTTCCACTTGTGTTCTCTGCAATAAATGTGGTAATTCAAATGATTTCCCATGTATTATTTCATAAGGTGACAACCCCAATCCACGCTGTGGTGTTAGTCTCATGCTAGTTAACGCCAGTGGTAGACATGTAGTCCCATTAGTTCTTTCCACCAGTCCTGCTGACTGTGGATGATATGCGCAATGTTCTTTTAACTCTATTCCCAATTTTGCTCCTAGGCGGGTCAAGACTTCATTCCTAAATTCTGGCCCATTATCACTATATAATGCCTTTGGAATACCCCACCTAGGAATGATTTCTCTACTCAGACATTTAGCTACTGTAATTGCATTTGTGGAATTGTGGAATTGTAGTTGTGGCTGGGAAAGCTTCTACCCACTTAGAGAAAGGTCATATCATTACCAATACATATCTTTTCCCTTCACACGGTGTTAGATGTATAAAGTCCATCATCCATGTATGGAATGGCTCAGGGGGTGTAGGAATTGCCCCCTTTTGTGCTACTACCCCACCCCGCGTATTATAATATAACTTTGTCATGTTGGGCATTTCTTAGAAAAGTTTTTTAAGTAAGTGGTGAGTCCAATGGTACAGTAACTTTGATCTATTACCCCTCTCATCCCTTCTCTTGATACATGGCACTGCCCATGTACCAAATGAGCAGCAATATGGAAAAGAGATTTCGGCAAGATAGGCTTATTATCGAGACCCATATCGTGCACCATGTGATGTGTGTATGCAAGTGGAATGTGCATATTGAGAGTCAGTGTAGATGTTTGCTCGCTGACCTTTAGCCAGCTGACATGCCTTAGTGAGTGCTATCAATTCTGCTGCTGATGTCCATTGACGTTTTTTTTAGCCAGTGTGGCACGGTTTATTTCATTTGATGCCATTCTTGACAAATGGGCGAGTGCAAAGGCACGACATGCACTCGCACATAAAAAATAATTTTTTTTCATTTTAATTTTTTTAAATAATGTGGCTGCATACCCCTCAGAAAGTAGGCAGTTGCGCCCCTGCTCGGACACCTGGGGAAGACACACCTTTCCACTTTCCACCTGAGGACGACGACAGGGAGCCCACCTCTGCCCAGCATCACTGTGGCTGTGCTGGTACAATTTGTACATATATTGACAAGAAACTGACACAAGTTGTACCTATACTGATGAGAATCTGGTGCAGTTTGTACATATATTGACAAGAAACTGGGACACTTTGTACCTATATTGATAAGAAACTTGCGCCATTCTCCCTGACCTCTTCTCTCTGCTCTAACCAGGCCTTATACTCCTCCCCTGTAGGGTTGGGGTATTCCCCGACTGCTCGCTCAGCATGTTGAACCTCCTCCATGCTGGAACACATTCTCTGCCTGGCCTCAGACTCCTCAGTGTCTATAAACGGTTGTACATTTGCTCTGAGCCACATATTCCTCCTCTTACGGGCGTTCTTACTACCACCTCAATGGCGTGTGCTAGGGGTTAATAACGCATTTCTGCCTAACCCATCTTCTGTCAATCTCTCATCAGGCGGGCCTAGGGCCGGGTCCTCGACAGATGTACAATTCACAATTTCTGCTGAGTGGGTCGGAACGGAGCCGATGACGCCCACGCATCCTTTATTTTTACCTTGTACACCGATGAGCCACAACATTAAAACCTCAAACCTGTTTTTCATGATTTTAAATGCTTTAAACTGTACAAACTGGAATTGTGGATATGAAATTTCGCTAAAATAATGATTAGGTTAATAACATAACATTATTTTATTTTATTTTCTTTACTTTTATTGAAACCAAACAAAATGTTTTCTCGGCATACTGTGAAATCAGAGTCAATATTCTCAATAATAAATCTACTTATGTCCTTCCATTGTCTTTTGGTATGAGTACAATGCCAGAACAGATGAGGAAGGATTTTCTGGGAGCACTTCACAAAATGGACAATTTATATTGATGACCTTTTTCAACTTTACAAGATAATGATTTGCTGGGTAATATCTGTGTATAATTTTAAAAGAGACTTCCCTTATTTTATTTGTCAATAAATACTATAACTAACTGGAAAAGTGTCATTTACAAAGCTGTTCCAGTATGTAACAACATAGGGAATGTAAATAGCATCATTTTGAAATAAACTGCGTATACCTTTGTTGTTGTTTTTAGTAGACAAGAAGCATATCTGACCCACAGGAGTATTGACTGGATTCGGATTCGGTAATACAGGTCCTAGTTCCGTTACATCTTTTAGTAGCGTTATGACCCCAGAAGGGATTGCATCCATGACCACTGCATATTTTTTTTGGGTTACAGGTATACCAAATTTAGTAAGGAATTCTGAGTAGCTAACAAATGTCCCTCATTATTAAACAACTGACTCACCAAGTAAATATTATGTGTGAACCATTTCTTATAAAATAAGGACTTATTTTTATGTAATATATTTCTGTTATTCCAGAAGAAATATTTGTGAGGCGAGAAGTTGTGCTTATAGATGAGGCACCAAGCAGTTCACGTATAACCTTGATTAGATTCAAAAGTGATGTAATTTCCTCTCCATTGTAGGGACTACAACTTCCACATTCCCACAGGAAAATTCCACGACGTCCACCACGAATGGCGTCTAACTTGGTTCAGCCAATCCCGTAATGGCGAGAGCAATAAACGGTCCCGTATAAGAGCAAGACGTGTTCTTGGGATCTCTCTTCTCTTCTGCTTCCTCTCTTCTGCTTCTTCTCTTCGACGCACCCTTTTTGGCCATTCGCTTCAGCTCATCTGCTCCGAGACTCGGACAGAGGCTGAATGCTGCACAGCGCACTACTTGGCCTACGGACACACCCAGTTACCTCGCGGTAACTTCGTGGCCTATAGCGAGTGGAAACTGGTGTACGCGGAACGCTACATCAGTTTACCCGTGCAAAGCTCACCAAAGAACAACAGCAACAAACTTTTCCACCCGGAAAAGGGACCAACGAACATCCTTCCAGCAACCGAGTGGACCAGACGACAACGCGCGGCTAAGACGCCCCAGCCTGCGCATCTCTCCAGGACACGCATTCACAGCACCATCGCGACTCCTATAAGGACAGCACGTCTTTTGGATCCAATGCGTATGGACTCAGTAAGAGAACAAACATTCAGGCATAGCCAGTGTTTAGTTTAGTCTTAACTGTTTTTGTGAATCTGTGTTTCAATATTTACCATCCTACCATTGTAATGTGGCTATATTTAGGGCATGGGTGGTAATTATAATCTCTATCACTTGTAAAAGAAGGAAAAGTAATACATAGAGGCAATACTTTATAAGTTTCCTTTTATTTTAATGTCTTTTATTCCTCATTAAGGTACTATATAAGGTAGAAAAATTTAGAGAAGTTTTTATAGTTAGATAAAAATAATATTCTAGGAATAGTTTCTTTAAACGTCCAGAAGGGGGAGCTATAGGATAAGGCTAAGGCCAAAGAGGATGGGTATTTGAGGGGTGTACCTTGACTTTTAAACATCATGGTGGAAAGGTAAATTAGAAAGAGCTAAAGGGGTATATGTAACTTGCATGTGATCAGCAAACTGAAAGATGATATTTACACTGTAATCTGTATAACTCTATTCTTTTGATTGATTATAATAAAGTATATCTTACGATAGTCATATGTGATAAAGATTCTTTAGAGGAATACATTGAATACAGGACATCGAATACCAGATTTGCGTCACACCCTTCACTTCGAGACTGGGCTGGAAGTTCAGTAGAACTTACCAGGGCTCCAGAACGTTCGGAGTACTTGAGTTCGTCCCCGAGACACCTCATTGTGAGGTACTGCTCGTGGGAACGTGAGGTCTGAGCTCGGCAAGGGGTCCGTGGCTCACGACACTGCGTTTCCTGAAGCCTTCTTAACACTATGCCATTCGTTAGTTATATCTTAAGCTCTATAACAGGTCGGTTCTCGGGAAAAAGGTCAGAGTCCAGGGCTGGTGAATAATATGTTTTTATTGCAATAATATTCTGGTCCAGTAGAGCAATGCACAAGACATAACGTAACACTTTGCTAAACATCTCTTGGTCGTTCCAATATTTATAAATTTTTTCAAAACTCGTCTTTGGAAGGGGGGCTGTTCTGTCGAAGGTCACAAGATGCTGGATTATGCCAGCAGGCCCCCTGGATGCATGTTGCACTTGATTGAACATGTTGCCTAATTGCCTTTTAAATGATATTCATAAACTGACGATGTCCCACTCTCTGTGTGCTGGAGCGATATTTAACCATAGTTCTGTTATGGTTTTGTTGGACACCGTAGTCCTAAAACTGGAAAATAATGTTTCTTTATTCAGCGCCACATCTAACAATATCTCCATTTAGTTTGCTGTGAAGCTGTGGAACCGCTTATTTCTTCGCGCTGAAAGACCCTAGAGGGAAGTACAATTTCAACTGCTACCTGCACAACAAAGATAAGGACCAGAGCCTATTTGATCATCTTTAAAAAAAAATGTATAACCACACATTAAAACAGGGGTAGGCATAAGAGCATATCTGAACATGCAGTGGACAGGCTACAGCAGTAGAAGTCTAAAAAATAAGTCTACCAAATACCTAATAAAGTGCTCACTGAGTGTACATCAAGTTTTGCTGCAGTATTAATAAAGTTTGTATTATTGTAGCTCTCCTGTGAAAGAACTGGGTTCTTTTAAATGGGAAAGGTTGCTTGCAAGACGCCTCTCCAGGGAATTTCCCCCACAGTCCTCCACTAGGAGTGATGCGGGGTTCACTGTGCAGGTGCACTGCCCTCAGGCACCTGTGCTGTCCCCAGGTACCTGTGCTGTCCAGTCATGGTAGCTGAAAGAGGGGCGGAGTAGTACCTTACCATTCTGGTTTTTCCATCCGATTTCTTCTGCCCCAAGGCGCGGCTGAAGGTGTGATCGCCCTCCCAGAACCACGAGTGGAACAGCCAGCGCTGTCCTGCAGCTCTATAAGACAATCAGCAGGGAGGCTGTTCCAAGCATGTTAGATTACTTGCCACAGTTCTTCTGATCTCAGACAGCCTTGATCAAGTTTTTATGTAAAAAGTAATCAATTGCTTCCAGTAATATGTTACTTTTAAAAATTAAATACAAACATAGTGCATAGTGCATAGTGGTTAAGGTAAATGACTGGGAGACGCAATGTCGGTGGTTCTAATTCCATTGTAGCCACATTAAGATCTACACAGCCATTGGGCCCTCTTGGCTGGCCTCCTAGCGTCCGCCATCAGACCCCTCCAACTTATCCAGAACGCAGCGGCTCGTCTGGTCTTCAACCTTCCCAAATACTCACACGTCACCCCCTTGCTTACTTCCCTCCACTGGCTGCCTGTCATGGCTCGCATCAAATTCAAAACATTGGTGCTAGCCTTCCAAGCGTTCAGCCTCCACAGGCCGCTTGGCACCTCCCCCTCTCCGAACCTCCACATCACGCTCACGACTACTGTCTGTTCTGGCTCCACGGTGGTGGAGCGAACTCCCCATTGAGGTCAGAACTGTAGAATCTCTCCCCACCTTCAAGCGCAAACTGAAGACTCACCTCTTCAAGCAGCACCTCTCCCCATCCCTCCCTACCTCCCTGTGAACCTTAATTGTTGTCTCTGTGACTTACTGTTTGTGTATCGGTATTTTTAGTTGGCTAGGTAAGCAGTGTTTGGATAGTTAAGTTTGGTCACTTTTGCTCTGTTTATTTGTTTGTTAAAAAAAATAAATAATAATAATAATTTAAAAAATCAAATAGGCCCTGGTCCTTATCTTTGCTGTACAGGTAGCAGTTGTACTTCCCTCTAGGGTCTTTCAGCGAACTTATCCCTGGTTATGGGTATGCACTTTGTTGTACGTCGCTCTGGATAAGAGCGTCTGCCAAATGCCAATAATGTAATGTAATGTAATGTAATACATATACACACATTACATTACATACACACACCTGCATGCATACACACACACACATTACATTACATACACACACACACGTTACTTTGCATATACACACACATTACATTACATACACACACACAATACATACACACATATATGTAAAACTCCACGCTAACCCAATGACGGAATTTAGCGGGGGCCGAAGGGGGTTTTGCGTGCTTGTCCTTCTGGCGTTGCTGGGAGAACATTAGTTGGGTTAATTATTATCCTCCGTACAAGAACAGAGCACAATTATGTTTAAGAATATACTGGGTCCGTTTCCATGGGTCGGATATGGATTGACCTGCCCCATATCCCGCTTATAGCTGGCCAGAAACGGATCAGTACAATTCTTAATATTCTCCGTTCTCAAACGGGGCCGTATTGTACGCTTAGTGGTTACTATAGTTTTACTCGTTTATCTGACTCCATTTAAAATCTAATTTAGAAATTTGGGTTTGCAATTTACGCGGACCTCGGGAGTGATTACATTCAACTTGTACCTGCGCCACCATTACTCAATATATGCTCCCAGGATTAGCATTACTGCTGAAATCTCAGTTCGGTGGAGAACTCAGAGGCTGAGGGTCCAGTCAACACAATACATGCAAACCTGCCATGATAGTTGCGAGCCCAGGTCGGCGTAGCATTAACTGGGCTCCTTAGAGCTAATTTGGCAGGAACCAGCGCCGTAACGGCATGGGTTCCCTTCGCACCAGATTACAAAAGCCGTGCGTCCCCCCAACCCTTTAAGGGACAGAAATTGCTGGCCGCACAGCTTAGAACTACCACAGGTGTACCGCCCCGCCGATTGGTCGGTCTTTGGCCACCATTTCCCCCTGAGTATTCAGTTGTAATTTAGGCTGAAAAGGTACAAGATGAATTAGAGTCATGGAGATCACGCAAGTTACAAACAAAATAGTTTATTCGCAGACAGGTAGGTTATTAGCTTTAGAATATCACAATCAAGTATAAAATACACAAATTAAGAATAGAGATAGAGTAAATAATCATACCTAGCCTGCTTGGACTACACACAAACACAGAGTATAGAATATGCCGTGTGGCAAGTCGAATACGATCTTCCGCTGCATACATACATACATACATACATACATACACAAGACATGTTGTGTGGGAAGTCGAATACGATCTTCCGCTGCATACATACATACATACATACATACACAAGACATGTTGTGTGGGAAGTCGAATACGATCTTCCTGATACTTACATACACGTACAATATGCTGTGTGGGAAGTCGAATACGATCTTCCCAGATTGGTCTGTCTCCCTTGCTTTTATGCCAAATCATACGTTTGGAACCAGGCGGCAGTGCCATAAATCTACGTGGAGGGGTGGTCAAATCTGGAATTTAGACCCCCACCGTTGGGGGTTGTTGAGTAGGGAAAATGAGATGATTACCAAGAGAGGACGTGTAGGTTTTCCCTTGGGATACTGAAACTATAGTTTATTAAATTCCATTTGGTATGAAATGTATCTCATCCGATTCCTTGATTTTATCAGATCCATACCAAACAGATTACCCTTATGTTTTATTATGTTGCAGTTATCATGAAACTTCCCTCCTGATTATCCATTTTACATGCAATTCCTGTTACCATTACATAAGACTTAATGCAATAATACAAGGATCACATGGGCAATGTTTTCAAGGTGTTACCGGGTCTATTTACTATCTTAATAGCAGTTTTGAATATTTAATCTAGGAGAGCAGTCATCGGTGTAATGACAGCAGTGCCCAAATGAGGGCACTGTGGCATTGTCCAGAGTCTTCCCCCTTGGAAGTGACCAGGTATGGGGTCACAGGGAGGTCACCAATGTTCGGGAGGATTCTTTTCCCATGACCCAACTGGCCTTGGACCACTCATACATCTTAACTCCCCAACAGGTAGTCTAAACAACATTGAAACCCCAGCTCTCAGGCCCCTCACAAATGGCAGCCCTTCCTGACCTTAACCACTATGCTACAGTGAATGAAAGGAAAGGAGACATCCCAGACTGTTTGGTTTCTTCTCCTTATCACCGAAATCCAGGCCTTAGTTCTTGACCCTAAAAGTGAGTCACCCATCTATAATTTACAGCCAGGCCCGCCAGGTAGGGGGCTAAAACACATGGCTTCTACAGAGACAGCTTTTGCCCAGTTTCCCCTCGGCTCCTGAATGGTTGTGATATCAACGGTAGACAAAAACTAGACCATTACACCAGTCACACTGAACCAGAATAACACCAAACATTACTATATTCTGACCTGGGATTATCATGACACCTCTTTATAAAATCTCCAATATTCGTGCTCTTAACCTGTTAGAATGTGAGAAAAGGGGGGCCCCCAGGGCCCAAGAAGGTGCCTCTAAGAATCCTTCTCTAGCTCTCCCCCACAGGCATGTGTGCCAACGGTGGGGGCTAAAAATGTATGCTCCAGGAGGGGGAAGTCAGCAAGCTGACCAGCGCATGAGACCAAATGTTACTTATGACTGGCTTATACATACGTATACATGCTCAGAGATGAGGGACCAAGCAGTTCACGCATAACCTTGTTTAGTTTCAAAAGTGGCTACATGATGTAATTTCCTCTCCATTATAAATGAATTATCTTTCACTTTCAAACTCGAGGCTATAAAGCCAACAGAAGCGTATTTTGCCATCACACTGTCGGGGAGCTGGTTTTTACGCTGTACAAGTAGTCAGGATTCTGCAGGATGGCAGGTAGGCTTGGATATGTGTAGTGCTGGGCTGGTACTTCTTCTCCAGGGCTGGGGGCACAAAGCGGCCCCCCAGGTAGTGGTACCACCCGCGGAAGTGCACAGCCGCCTTCTTAGGGGCGGTCAGGGAGACCAGCAGGTCAGGCTGGATCCCATCAGAGCCTGAGCTGCCCTTCTCCACGTCCCATCCTGTAGAGACACACACATTACATTATATACACGCATACACACACACACACATTACATGCACACACACACACACACACACACACACATACATATATACACACACACACACTCATACATGTACACACACACGCACATATACACACACATTACATTACAAACACACACAATACACACACACACACATTACATGCACACACACACACACACACACACATACATATATACACACACACACACACACACATATACACACACATTACATTACAAACACACACAATACATACACACACACATACATATACACACTGTCACGTTTCAGGTCTGTCTTGTCATGGTTTATGTTTATTTCATTTTGTCTTAGTCATTAATTGTCTTATCATGTATTATGTTAGTCTAGGTTCGTCATGTTGTTTAGTTTGTTCTTGTTACGATTTATTTTCTTGTCATGTCTAGTTATGTTTCGTTACGATTTATTTTACCTTGTTATGTTGAGTGGTTATCGTCTTAGTTCGTTTAGTGTTATGTTTTGATTTATGTTTATTGTTACTTAGACTGGTTACTGTTTAAACATACACTTTTACATGTCTTTCCGCAAACCTTGCGTTCCGCCTTTTCTCTCTCTCTCTTTCTATCATTCACACCCTAATTGTTTCCATTTGTCTATTTACTAAAACTACTAACGCTAGATCAGGATTGGGTAGAACTAACAAACTAATTATGTGTTCATGTTACCTTACGTTTCTCGTGCATGTCATTTACTAATTTACTAATGCTAGGGCAGGATAGGTTTATTACTAACGATGACTAATTACCTTGTTAAACTTGTCATCTATCGCACCTGTTCTGTCATACATTCCCTGAGAGTAAATACACTTTAACAAAAATACAACTAATGAGATCACATATCTTAACTATATCTGCTCTCTAAACTAATTGTCTACACCTGTCTACACCTGCATTTATATCCTAGTCGCGCTACTTTTCCTTGCGAAATTGTCTGCCTCTTGGTCGTCAAAGCAACGCTTGAGCATTTACTGTCATAGATTACACGTTATGATCCAAGCCTGTTTACCGACCATCGATTATTGATTTCTGTTTTGTTGACCATCGTTTGTTTTTGACCACGTCCTCGCCTACCGATTTTGTACCTTTGCCTCGCTGATCGTTTTATGGTTTCGACTACTGCATCGCCCTCGACTACGATCCTGCCTGCCTGTACTTCTGCCCCGCTGACAGCTCTCCTGCTACCGGACCTCCCTGTATGTCTACCGACTAAGAGTTCGCCTCTTCCATCGGCACCGTGCTTTTTGTTTGTTTATCATTTGTTTGGCTGGATCTACGTGTATGGTCTTTGCTTGTTTTGATTACGCTCCTGGGATTCGTCCCGAATAAAGCCCTGACGGGACTTTATCCTACTATTGTTTCGTTGAGTCGTGCATTTTAGGTCCCACACACCACACACCACTGTACAACTGACATCACAGGCACTTCTGTAGTCGGTTTTTGCCCATTAACTTCCAGTAATTTCCTTGGTGGAAATTCCCCTGGGGCGTCTCATGTGGCTTGTGCCCGGGGTGTGGGCCCTCGGACATTGCAGCTAATCTTCCCAAGCCATAAAGTAATAAACTCAGCATCGTGGGGGGCAGGAGAGAGGACAACCAGTGAACTGTTTTTTCATGATTAAAAATGCTTTAAACTGTATAAACCTGTCTATAAACATTTAATTAAACATTATATGTGTTCTTATATAAGCAGATAGTCATAAGCGAAATGCATTCAAAAGTGTAATAGTTTTATTTGGTTTTGTAGGGAAAATTCACAGAGCAGGAGACCCCCCCCCCCAAAAAGTACAAATCAAAATCAGACTCTGCCCTAATAAACAAGCTGGTTCCTCCAACGCTTTCGAAAATGTAGGCTAAGAGTGTATCAATATATATGTATACACAACATATAATCCATATATCATATGTATGCTGTTTTTATTAAATTGAATGAACCTAGAACCTGTTTATAACCAAGCTTATGAAAACGCAAGAAACCACAGTGTACACTGTCGATAGGAGAGCAAAGACTGCAAGATTAAAGAATTATGTTTAGTCACTTAGAATAAAGTAGTGAGTAGATGTGTAGTAATATATATTCCATAATTTCTTTGATGATTAATGTATATCTTCTATGATGTCACTGCTGTTCAGTTTACCTATACTTTCTATGACTTACTTTTATTTTCATTTGATGTCTATCATATAATTTCTATGATTTTGATTTGACTGATGCTCAGTACATCTGTGTACTCCTTTATGACTTTTTACTGATGAATATTGTTATTAGAAATGCATAGGTGGCCCACATGTAATAATCCAAAGCTAAGTGAAATGATGAATATGAGGTGGAAATCACCAAAACTGATCTATAGGTCGTAGAAAGTTCTGGAAAACACTATATAGTGAATAGCACCGTGTTTCATATGTTTTTCATGTTAAAAACTTAAGTTTATTAGACGACACAGCCTATAGCACAAAATGTATGGAAAATGATCTTTCTTTGTTTTGAGAATCAAGGGGAAAACTCGCCACAGTGGTTTCAGGACTGAAAAGTAAACATCTGCAACGTAGCCAGGTCATATGATGGTTTTTAAGAAAGCTATTGGTTGTACTGAGATAAGGATTGTGCATAAAAAGAAGGTTTTGTCTATTATTCAAGGTTGGAAATCTGAGGATTTGAACTGGCTTTTGTGCACGTGTGCTACAATAAAGTCAAATTTTCTGCAGACTTTGCTTTCGTGGGATCTTTTCACTTCCTGGAATTGTTTTACAACTGATTGGAGATCGGACCTTGAGAGCTTCTGTTTCCTAGCAACGACAGTTTTAAAAGCTAGACTGCTAGTTTCAGGGTAATTTTTATTTATATTTTAATTTGTGATGAGGTTATTTTTTTAGTTTTAGTTTCAGTTCACGAATAACCTTTTTTATTTTGTTTCATTTTTTTATTGAATACATAACATATACGAGTGACAGTCATCAATCATTTTCTATTACAATGAATAGTAAATGCAAAACAAATCAAGTGCCAGGGGACAGATTATACATATTTAAGCCAGAATATATTAATGATGCATACAAATATATCAAAGGAGGAGCACAAATTTACAGTTTTCATAGCTTTCTTGTTATTGAAGAAAATCGTTTTCATGTATTGTCTGGTTTCAATTTCAAAAATTGTAAATAAGGGTTTAGAATTATTAAATTTGGATTTGTAAATATAAAATTTAGCTAAGATAATGGTTAGGATAATAACAAAATATTATTTTATTTTATTTCCTTTACTTTTATTGAAACCAAACAAAACATTTTCAAGGCATAGTGTGAAATCAGAGTCAATATTGTCAATAATAAGTCTACTTAAGTCCTTCCACAGTCCTTCCACAGGTATGAGTACAATGCCAAAACAAATGAAGAAGGGTTTCTGGGAGCACTTCACAAAATGAACAATTTATATTGATATCCTTTTTCAACTTTAAAAGACAATGATTTTCTGGGTAATATCTGTGTATAATTTTAAAGGAGACTTCCCTTATTTTATTAGTCAATAAATACTTAAAGGGTCAATTCCAAACACTTTTCCAGTTAAAGTCATTTACAAAGCTGCTCCAGTATGTAACAACATAGGGAATGGAAATAACATTTTGAAATAAACTGCGTATACCTTTGTTGTTGTTTTTAGTAGACAAGAAGCATATCTGACCCACAGGATTATTGACTGGATTCGGAATTGGTAATACAGGTCCTAGTTCCGTTACATCTTTTATTAGCGTCATGACCCCAGAAGGGATTGCATCCATGACCACTGCGTATTTTTTTTACAGGTATACCAAATTTAGTAAGGAATTCTGAGTAGCTAACAAAATGTCCCTCATTATTAAACAACTTACTCACCAAGTAAATATTATGTGTGAACCATTTCTTATAAAATAAGGACTTATTTTTATATAATATATTTCTGTTATTCCAGATGAAATATTTGTGAAGCAAGAAGTTGTGCTCATAGATGAGGGACCAAGCAGTTCACGTATAACCTTGTTTAGATTCAAAAGTGGCTACATGATGTCATTTCCACTCCATTATGAATTAATTATCTTTCACTTTCAAACTCGAGGCTATAAAGCCAAGAGTGAGTGAATTGGGATACAAGAAGCGTATTCTGCCATCAGACAGTCTGCGAGCTGGTTTTTACCCTGTACAAGTAGTCAGGATTCTGCAGGATGGCAGGTAGGCTTGGATATGTGTTCTGCGTGGTAGAGCAGCATGCTTTTTTTGTTACTCTGAATGCATTGAAAGGGACAATAGAGACAAATTAATAAGTTTATCAACATAGTTTATCAACGCAGTTGGTTAAATTACATTTTTTTATTTCACCTATATTTTACCAGTCTGGGATGGGCTTAATCTGCGTCTATGCAGCCGGCCCTCAGGGTTGTGACGTAGGGGAGGCTGGGGCTGCTATTTTCTGGTCCTTTGAAGGTCATCGACACAAAAATGGTTGTTTTCTTGAACAGTACTCATCTATTATGTTTAAACATCTAAAAAATTACTAACTTTTTTATGAGGTAAAGATATCAGGGCTGCGTTTCCTGAAGCCTTCTTAACCCTATGTCATTCGTAAGCTATATCTATAAGTTCTATAACAGGTCGGTTCTCGGGAAAAGAGTCAGAGTCCAGGGCTGGTGAATAATATGTTTTTATTGCAATAATATTCTGGTCCAGTAATGTTAGCTGCATACTTATCATTCATTAGTACAATAAACCATAATGAAGAACTTCTTGTTTCTTCTTCAATATTATAACTGTTTCGCTGCTGGTACTTCGAAACGCGTTTCAGGAAAGAAAGAGTCGTTACTCGAAATTCGAGGGTGTAAGACAAGTTCAGCTCTTTATTCGTGGTTCCAGGTAGTGTGTACGTTCTCCTGAGCTTTCACCAATCTTACACAATCCTTACTGGGAATGACACAGTTTATATCAATATCTGAAAGGAAGTGCTTCATCCATTGTGAAAAAACACTCCTTTAGATATGATAATGTCTATTGACAGGTTTCCTGGTTAGTCCACAGACAAATGGTTTTCGGCACCTAGACCTCAAATCAACGCCAGGAAAGGAAATGTAAAAAGAGCGGGGGAAACAGGGTGATTGTGGGGATATGCATTTTTTTTTTACAATATATTTATTATATTTATTCATTTTCTGTTTGCAAATAAGAGCAAATACAATCAGCAAGATATGTCAAGTACATCAAACTTTTTCGCCCCATTCTCCCTCCCACCCACCCCCAGCCTAAACACTTAATTAGACTTAACAAAAATAATAAATAATAATACTAAAAGCAAAACAAAGTATATTTATATATTTTAAAAAATATATATATATATATATATAAAAAATATATATAAATAAATAATAAATAAAAAAAAATATGCATTTGAACTGCGTGTCAACTTTTTAACTCTGTTACATCTTGAAAACACCGAAATCTAACAATAATATAAATCGTTGTTAATATAAATCATTGTTGTTAATACATTCTTATTATTTGGTATACATGTTTCAACATAAGTTTCAATAATAGGACAATCTCTTCCTTTGATGTACGTATGTTAAATGGTTGGCATTTATATAGCGCCTTTATCCAAAGCGCTGTACAATTGATGCTTCTCATTCACCCATTCATACACACACTGAAGGCGATTGGCTGCCATGCAAGGCACCAACCAGCTCGTCAGGAGCATTTAGGGGTTAGGTGTCTTGCTCAGGGACACTTCGACACAGCCCGGGCAGGGGATCGAACCAGCAACCCTCCGACTGCCAGACGACAGCTCTTACTGCCTGAGCCATGTCACCCCAGTACCTAAAACTATATTATGACCCTTAAAGCACTCTGGTTTTCAGTGTTCTCAATACTCTCAAAAACAATCCAACACTTTAAGAGAAACATATTTATGGCAACAGAATAGACTAAAAACAAAAGTATTAAAATACATAAGTATGTAACTCAACCTTGCCAATATGTATGAATCACAGCTTTAAACTCAAACTTATGTGTACAAATCAGAATGATGGTGAACACAATACTGTATTCATGAGATTAGAGTACCTTCTGAATGACATGCTGACCCTCCCTGATAAACTGGACTGTCTGTATTCCTACAAAATGGGCGGTCAGCTCTCTCTCTCTCTCTCTCTCTCTCTCTCTCTCTCACACTGACACTCACAAACAGGGCCTGCTGAAAACATCTCATTCCACCGAGTTTCTTAATTTGTCATTGACACAAATCTGAACATAAGCAGGTGTGTATCTAAATATGTATAGAAAAAAGCTGAGGCTAGAAGTCTTGGGCCCATACGCTCTGCCCAGGAACAGAATGTTTTCCTGCCGGTGCCAGTTTCTCAGCCTGGGTTACAATCGTTCAAGAGTTAAAGCTGTTCCTGAGAGGTGTGCGTGTCCTCCACTAGGAGTGATGCGGGGTTCACTGTGCACGTATTCAATGCCTTCACCCAATAAGCACATTTTTTCAAAGTGCAGTCGTTTAACAGTTTCACGATTGTATTATCACTTTTTGTGTCCCCACCACATTTCCTACAGCTCCTAGGGCCCAAGCTGTGCCGCCCTCAGGCACCTGTGCTGTCCAGTCATGGTAGCTGAAAGAGGGGTGGAGTAGTACCTCACCATTCTGGTTTTTCCATCCGATTTCTTCTGCCCCAAGGCGCGGCTGTAGGTGTGATCGCAAATCCCATTGTAGCCACAATCAGATCCTCACAGCTGTTGGGCCCCTTAGCAAGGCCCTTAACCCTGCATTGCTCCAGGAGAGGATTGTCTCCTGCTTAGTCTAATCAACTGTATGTTGCTCTGGATAAGAGCGTCTGCCACATGCCAATAATGTAATGTAATGTATGGCATTTCTATTGACAAAGTGGTTAAAATACTGTGTAAATTAAACTATTTCATATTCTATATTGTATATATTTATATCATCCCATTCAGCATTTGTACATTCTGGTTCTTATTTGAATTAAATGTTGAAAATGGTTTCTCTTGTGTGTCAAGGGAGCAACAGGCAGACAGTCACAAAATGTGTGTTGTACTTCCCTCTAGGGTCTTCCCTCTAGGGTCTTTCAGCGAACGTATCCCTGGTTATGGGTTTGCCAGAGAAATACAGCAAAGAGTGAAAAGTGTGCCCTGTTCAGTGACACAAAACGACGACTGTTGTCATCCTATGGTGAAATGACGATTTCTCCCCATGCTATAATGCCATTAAATCAATCGTTTTGTTTCCGCAGCCAAGTTAAAGGATGATCTAATGCCAGCAAGACACCTGGACATGATTGATAAAGTGGACAGACCAGCCGATGCCAGAGCTGAAGGTCTATTTGCTGACGCCGGAAAGGATGATGAAGGTGGCGTCTATGCTTATGCTGGAGCGGGGCACGCGAAGGCTGAGTATAGCATGTTTGAGGCGGAAGCGAATGGGCCGAGCGCTTCAGCAGAGTTAGTCGTTTCCCAGTCTAGGAAAAACATAATGGCCAGAGCTGAGTTGGCCAGCGCTTCCGCGACCGCTGGCCCACTGAAGGTGAAGGCTGGCCTGGGGGTCGACACCGGAGTGAGTTCTGGTGCGGATGGAGTGGAGGCGAAGGTTCTAGGCACCGGTGTAAGAATTGGTCCAAAGCCTGCAATAGCCATGCTGGGATCTGAGGTAGAATGCTCCATTATGTGACTGTCCGTATAAGAACGACCGAAATCTTTCTGACATTGTCGGGGAAAATTCACAGAAAAAAAGATCTCCCTCCTAAAAGCATGATAAACAATCACAAGACAAAACCAGACTCCACCTTAGTGAGCAGGCTGGTTCCTCCAATACTCTCGACGATGTATGCTAAAAGTGTATCAATATATCCATATTAAGGTATGATATGTACCCTGTATAGTTTCAAACTGATTAACTGCTAAATTGTGCTAGAATTACACAGTGAACCCCTATGTAACCGGAGTTTAATAAAGCAGCCAGCTGGCGTCTCGAACTGTGTCAAGGACAGCGGGCAAAGCGAGATATGCCTTTACAGCTGGTTTCTCCGAGATTCTCGATGTTTTATGCCAGAAGTGTATCTATATGCAAGTGACTTATAATGAATATATCCCATGTACGCTGCTTGTTATCAAATCAAATTAACCTAGAACATTAATTATAGCTGAGCTTATGAAAACGCAAGAAACCACAGTGAAAACTGTTGAAATGAGAGCAAAGAATGCAACGTACATTTACTCACTTAGAAGGGAATAATTAATCAAATGGTTAGTATGTCTGTATATTAGAAAATAATATTAGAAGATAATATTAATCAAATGTTTTGTAGGTCTGTATATTTTCAATGATTACGGCTGCTTAGTTTGTCTTATAAAAGCGAAAGATACAGAGTGACGTGTATGGATGAAGTGTGTGTTAGAGGGGGGGCATCCAGAACTTTATGAGGTCTGGTAGATTTCCACTCTGCCAAGAGCAGGTGCAGGGTGAAGTGAGGACGTCCTGAACTTTGTTAGTAGTTGGCAAAACGCAGAGCTACAGAGCTGGCAGAGCATAAGGACCGTTGGCGATTGGCCACAATGACGTTGTGGGAGGAGCTTTGGGAGGAGTTAAGATAAGAACAGTGTGGGTGATTTGCCACAATGAGGTTTGAGGAGGGGTTGTAGGAGGAGTAACTGTGTATAAAATGGGTGTAAAAATGGGGGTTCAGTTTCACCAGAACTGATCCGGCTTTATGCGCTTCTGCTAATAAAGTATGATTTTCCTGAAGAACTTGCTGCTGGTGTCGTCTTTTCCCTCGTGAAGATGTTTTTTGACAAATTGAAGATTTGGACTGTTGTTTCCTAGACACAACAACATCACATGGTGTGCGGTTTCAGTTCTGCTGTCTTCTGCTTTTTGTAACTTTTTTCACTCTTTTTTAACTCTTTAAAAAAAACTCCATGTACATTCCATGTATTACAGAAATAAAAATGGTAAGTGCATTGCATTTATTGTTTTAAAAATATGCAGGGCTGCCTGTAGCCTAGTTGTTAAGGTGCATGAGTGGGACCTGGAAGGTTGGTGGTTATATCCCCAGTGTAGCCACAATAAGATCCGCACAGCCGTTGGGCCCTTGAGCAAGGCCCCTTAAACCTGCATTGCTGCAGGGGGGATTGTCCCCTGCTTAGTCTAATCAAATGTCGCTCTGGATAAGAGCATCTGCCAAATGCCAATAATGTAATGTTATGTCATCGAGGCGGCGCCCCACTTCTTGTGACATCCCCTCCCGTATGGCTTTACGGAAGAGGTTAGTCATTATGGGATCTGTCTGTAGATACTCTTTGCATGTGAACGGATCTCTATGGGAATTAGGGGTTGGGACTAGATTCAGATGCAAATTATGTTGATACAGTATGGGACACATTTGTTGGCTTTGAGTCATCAAGGGTTCATTACATTACATTATTGGCATTTTGGCAGACGCTCTCATCCAGAGCGACGTACAGTTGATTAGACTAAGCAGGAGACAATCCTCCTGGAGCAATGCAGGGTTAAGGGCCTTGATCAAGGGCCCAACGGCTGTGCAGATCTTATTGTGGCTACACTGGGATTAGAACCAACGACCTTGCGTGTCCCAGTCATGTACCGTAACCACTACGCTACAGGCTGCCCGGTTCGATGTAACAAATGAGCCTCAAACCATCACGCTGCTGCCAGATATGCAGTAGATGCAACAATAATGGTTTCTCTTCACGCATTTTCCTGTTGAACTCAATGAGAAACAATTCTTGTAGTATCTCCTGCATATCTGGCAGCACCACAGTGGTTTAGGGCGGGCATTGGAAAATGGGTTACAGCCTATTTTTTCCAGTTCCAAATGAATTCTACCGTCTGATCTTTTGATGAAGCCCACATAATGTTATTTATAAGGGCTTGTTGTTACAACATTTAATCAACCCAAATTCAAATCCAAAATAACAAAATAATGATTATTGGTATCCCTTGATGTGGAAGGTCTTTACATTATACTCTGTCTACTTTCTCAGTGAGTAGCAGCACCCTCTCGGGGTTTTTAACAAGTACTGCAGCTCTTTTAAAGAATTCTAAAATGATTTCTTTTTACAAGTTAAGGGGACTGCAGTGGATAGTACTATGGCATCTAACTACGCTAAGCTTTTCATGAGAGATTCTGAAAATAAGTGTGTCTCTAACACACAACACAATGTTTGCCTCAGCCTCCCGCACAGAACTATCTGGTGAACATACCGTGATTCCTTTTTTTTCATATCCAGACAGGCACAGAGTTTCTTGTCTTTTTCTGTAGTACATCAATAATCTGAATGAAAATCACGTTTATAGTCCTCAATAGTGTACCCGGACCCAACAGGATCAGGCAAAGACAGGCACACACAAACGTACGGCAAATGGTTGTAGTGTTTGTGTGTTTTAATTAGCCTGTATGTATAACGGTATTAAGGTGCCAATGCAGTCTGTGCCGCTGGCAGTCATTAGTATCATTCCACACTTTTGTCTCACTTTTATTGTTTCTGGATTATGCTGATTATTCTGTAATGTTTTCATGTTAACTGCGTGTTTCAATTATGGATGATTATACAGCTATATTGAGATACATTTACCTGTCATCTTAGAAGTGTATTCATACATGTGAAAATTGTATTCAAAGTAATATTCCTGTTGTGATATGGGTTATGTCTTCACGTTTGTTGCACAGCGACGTTACTGTAAACCCAGGTCTTAATTTGTCTGAAGAAACGAGCTGACTCGGACACGATTGAGACAGGCCGTGGCAGCCTTGTCTGTTTGAAGTCCGTGGATCATCAGTGAACTCTGTTAGCAGTATCAGCTGTCCCCGTGGCCTCAGTCTGTTCTTTTTAGCACTCACTGAATGGAGACCAGCAGTCAACAGAACGAACATCTATCTGTCTAGCGTTACGATATAATGGATATCAGTAGGCGAGTTTAGCAGCCAAGTATGAATATGACACATATTTATGACAGATTAGACACCTAAAACCACGAGGTACGGCGCTCTTTCTTTCATTCAAAATTCTGCTTCCTTTCCATTGGCTGCTGAAATGACTTATGATAAATCACCAAGGAACACGATCATCTCCTGTTCAAGAACTGTTTGGAACTTTTCTTGAAAAACAAACAAAAAAAAAAACAACCGCTGATGCTTTTTTTCTTTATGAAAATGACATAAGACGAAATGACTAAAGGCTATTATACAAAATAATTCATATATTTGCTATTGTTTTCAGATATTTCAGCCACCGCTCGGTTTTTTTTAGTCAACGCTGACAGTCATAAAATAGGCAATTGCTCCCTCTAGTGGGACTGTTCCAACAGTTTTGGAGTGGCCTGACACGAACCCAATAGAAATGCTGTGGCAGGACCTGCAATGGGCAGTTTGTGCTCGAAAACCAATCAATTTCTCTGACTGAAAAAAATAAGAAGAGTTGGCTAAAATCCAACCACAGGGCTTAGAAGGTGTGATATAAAATTATAGGTGCATGGTGGCAGTTCTTGCTGCTAAATGTGCTGCAACTAGTGTAAGGGGGCAATTCCTTTTTTTTTTTTTTTTTTTACATCTCATTAAATAAACAAACTAATAACCTTAAAAATGTGTCTTGTGTTTACTCAGGTTCTCATATGTCTAATATTACATTTTGTCTAAAGATCAGAAACCATTCAGTGTGGCAAATATGCAACAGAGGAAATCCGTAAGAGGGGCAAATACTTTTTCAGGGCACTGTAAGATGACGGATGACTGACAGGTGTTAACTCTTTCCCAAGTGTTCCCTTTCGCATGGATTGTTCACACAGAAAAGAGCAGCGTGTGTCTAGTCTTGGGTCCAGCCTTATGTGTGGCGATTGGATTTGGAGTACGTAGGCATGGACCACTGTGAAGACCAGAAGACTGACTACGGCTGAGAAATAACTCATCTGTAAAATGAAGACTCCACACGATTGGATGCATCAAGTACAGCGGTTTGGAGAGCCGTGAAAAAGCAAGAAAATCACTGGCAGGCTCACAAATAAGACTTTGCTAAAAAATAATAATAATAATCACGACTTGTGGCGGTAAAACACATTTGCAGGTTAGACGTATAACAAAATCAGTCTTTGTCAATTTCAGAACTGCTCAGCCTGGCATTGCATTACAGTACAGGCATTTAGGCAGACGCTCTTATCCAGAGACGTACGAGGAAGTGTCATAGACCTTTCAGGGGCCTTTTAGGCCTACCTCCCAGGTGCCGTTTTGAAGTCTTGGCGTGGAAAATATGGCCGCAGTTTCCGGACCTTTGACTTCAGCGAAATGTCACGGCGTGGCGCGTTCCAGCCATCTGCGGAGGTTGTGCGCATCTGCGAGACCACTTCCTGTCAGGCGTCTTGTAACCACGAGCCCGTAGAATTAAGTCGCAGTGTTTAAATCTAGAATGCACAACATGGGTCCAAATAGACCCGGGCGAGTTTATTTGTAATTTTCAAAGCTCTTCTTTTTCTTTTCTCTTTTTGCATATATATCATGAAATACAATTTTTTTTTGTTTGTTTAGTTTTAGAAGTGTTTTCGTATGACAACCCCTAGAACGCACGCATCGGTCAAAATGAACCCGTATTAATTTCCTACGGAATTTTGCGGTTGCTGTTCAGGAAAACTCTTCTCCTAAGACGACCAAAAGACGCTGAGGCTTGTTTGAGGCGGTCTTGGCACTCATCATCCATTATGCAGTTGTCAGATATTATGCTTTGAAAAGCTCAGTATTTGAAGGCCTTATCTCCGTGTTTTTCGTGTTGATGGTCAGTCCCATTCTCTTGTGTGCAGTTACAGCTGCTGATGAGGTGTTTTGTAGGGCGAGAGTACTTTTAATGATCAAAACAAGATATTCAATTAATTTCTGTATAATTACATGAAAATCATTTTTCTCAGAGATATAGTAAAGAGCCACTCACCCATACACTCACCAAGCACTTAATTACACCTACTTATTCATGTAATTAGAGGGAAGTACAATTTCAACTGCTACCTGCACAACAAAGATAAGGTCCAGGGCCTATTTGATCACAAAAAAATAATTATTATAACCACACATTAAAACAGGGGTAGGCATAAGAGCATATCTGAACACGCATTATAACTCTAAGTGGACAGGCTACAGCAGTAGAAGTCTAAAAAATAAGTCTACCAAATACCTAATAAAGTGCTCACTGAGTGTACATCAAGTAACATTCAATACGGGTTGCGGGTTGCGGTAGCAATACAAAAATGATTTTTATTCGAAACCTAAGAAAGGAAAAATACACATGATGACTTGTGATCATCACAAACACGATAAATAATAAATTCCTTGAATATCAAATGAGTAGATTCGTTTATTCAAAAGAGGTAACAAAGAGACCCTCAGCTATGTACCAAATTCCATAGGAAATGAATACGGGTCTATTTAGAGCCATGTTGTGCGCTCTAGGGGTAATTATTTGCAATATAGCATAATAAGCACAATGTGAATGTGAACATATCTTATATCTTTTATTCTGCTGTAAATAGCTCTTTCTGACATAATGGCTTACGAGGGTAAACAATTCCTCGAAATATGAAAAGCACCTAATTGATGAAAAATGAATAAATTCTTTAAATTCTGCGATTGCAACTATGGCTGGAAAAATAACCAACATCTTTACCTGTGTTTACGCATATTGAATCTAGGCTAGAGTCGGGCACCTCATTTCCTGTCTAGCTGTTGTGGTCTGGCAAGACGGTCGCGCCTATATTCAGAGAATGTTTTTTTCTGACGGAATGTTTCCAGGCAGTGGACATGGGCTGGAACAAATTCAGAGACACTCTCAAAATGCGCGTCACGTTACTTCTGCTCTGTTACGTTTATGCTTTGAAAGGTAAGTTATTTTTTTATTATTTTTTTAACGCGGGGGATATTTTATATTAAATGTATTCTTTATTATCACTCCAGTTGAAGCTGTTCATTTTCCCCAATGCAATGCATAGATTATTGTACTGTAACTCAATGGGTCGATGAGATTACTTTGTAAATGAAAAGTAGCCTCGCTAAATGGCCTACATTTAGGTTCCGCGTGAAAAAAACTCTTTGGAATAGTTTCATAGACTCACTGAGTACGTGAAAAGTTACTGAAGGCATTTACATTACAGTCTATGATTCCGTTTTTAATTTACTCCGTGAAAGCAATCTATTGGTAACTGTAAAATACAGGAACGTATAAATTATTAGTGTAATCATATCAATAATTACAAACAATACCCTGCAAGAGCTGGGCAAATGGGATGCATTAAAGTGCATAATAGCCGTTAACATTTTGAGAAAACATCTTGTCGTGATCACATTCAAAATATGCCACCTCCACAATTACTGGGCCGGTTTCAAGGACACAGATTAAATTGAGTTTTGTATGGAGAATCACCACTCAATATTGAATTTAGTCTAGGACTAGGCTTAATCTGCGTCTGCGAAACAATAATACATTTCACAAAAGCCTGTATAATGAATGAATCATAATTATAATTATAATAATTATTATTATTATTATTATTATTATTATTATTATTATTATTATTAGTAGTAGTAGTAGTAGTAGTAGTATTATATAACAATAATAACAATAAAGCAATAATAATAATGATGTATATCCTGCATATCTGTAAAATATCTGAACACATTCAATAAATTGTCATTCCACTCTCATAAAGCATTAAACATATTGTGAAATCTATGTCAAACTATATGCATTCTTTTCAAGATTACAAAAAGATATATTATCGTCCAGTTAAAAAAGTTGTACTACGCTGTATTGCCTCTAAATGGATAAATTGGCTATATGTTTGGAAAAGTTTGGAAATGGCTCTTTTCAAAAGCGTGTTTTGATTAATTCATTTCACATTTCTTTCCAGGCCAGGTTTTCCAGTATCCAGGGTGGGTGAACGTGGAGGATGGTGGTACCGTCAGGTTACTGTGCCGTACGGAAACTATACTTTGCAACAACTTTGTTTGGACGAAAATAGACCCCAGGACCAAGAAGCTTATTACCATGATAAATGATACCAACGATACTTGCGTCAGTGACGGACAAGCGACTGAATTGGTTAAGGTCATTAGAAACGCAAACGTGAATGACTCCGGGACTTACTACTGCTCAGTGGAATTGCAAAAGATGCCCTTCGTCGGCAACGGGTCAATTGTAATAGTGACACAAGGTGACAATATAATTCTTAACGAGTCTCGGAGTAAATAAATAAATCAACGGAAATGAATGAATCAGTAAATACATGAATTAATACATGAATTAATAAATTAAATGCTAGCTGCTGATATGGGGGCTTCCGTATTTTCTTGCTGAATCGGTGTTTTACATTTGGAAAGGGTGTTAATAAATGCTTTTCTAAACCGCTTAGGGTTACATATCTTAATACGATATACACAAGTGGGTGAGCACATCATCTGTACACCGGCCGTTCAGTTATACTGTAACCGTGTGCTTCTCTGTTTGACGACTTTTCGCCACAGCAAAGAGAACCGAGCCCCCTCCGGTCGACATTCTCTGGCCGCGTAGCGCCCAACCCCGCATCCCTCTCCTGTGTGTGGTCTCCGGAGTCGTCCCGTCTGAAGTTCGCGTGTTCTGGGTCATAGACGGGGAAGAGGACAGCGGGTTTACCGAGTCGTTTTGGACAAAAGACGGCGGGGAGGTGGTAGAGTCCGCCCAAAACCTGGTTCTGGTTCCTGCGGAGGAGTGGGAGAGAGGAGTCGTGTGCACGTGCGTGGTGGAGTATGCCGGGAAGAACTTTTCAAAAAGCGTCCAAAATGGAGGTAAATATTTGACAAACATCGTTGCAAAATGAAGGTAAATCAGTTTTTTTTTTCCACAATCTTCGCTGTTGCTTCACCGCGCGGGGTATAATTGCTTTTTTTATGAATTAGGTCTGATTGACCCGTTTATTGGACAGTGATCCGAACTTGTCACCGCCGTACCTGTATTTGTGCGTTACCTCACTGTAGCACATGTAGGACTCATCCAACTGATTACATTGTGGTTTTAAAGTTGGCTCAAACACAGCATGGCAAAATTCCCAAGCATCAATCCATTTTCAATATCGCTTGCTTACGTAGGCTACAGCAGCAGAAGACCAATAAGTAAAAAAGAAAAAAGTCTAATAAATGCTTAATAAACTGTTCAGTGAGTGTATATATTTGAAGTATTGCTTCGGTATTAGTTATATAAGAGAACAAGAACCTTCGGTTGTAGTTTGTGAGTTTGGCTATCTTTAGGAATAGCACTGTCACCTTAAATTTAAAAGAGACTTTGACGAAAGATCACATAGATGTGTAAACCCATGAAACTGGCTCTGATTGGCTACACAATCCCTTTCATTCCCTACCCAGATTGATTCCCCGGGTCAGTACTGCAAAATGAGAAAAATAGAATATGGAGTTTGCCATATTGGAGTGTGTGTGCGTGTACGTGTGTGTGTGCATGCTTGTGTTTTTGTTGCAGGACATATAACAAACAAATAAATGAGTAAATAAATATTTTACACGTATGAAATTTATACAGTAGAACGGGGGTCGGCAACCCTGGTCCTGGAGAGCCGCAGGGTGTGCTGGCTTTCGTTGTTACTTGGCATTAATTGATCAATGAAAGCCGTTGATTGCACAGTTAACTCACCTCACCTGGTTTCTCCTTCTCGAGAAGATACCTGGAGTGGGTGAGTCTGAAACATCTCTTTGACTCCCCGGTGGAGTGGTGGGAGATGGTGAAGGAGCGAGTGCGGGGCTACTTCCGGGCAGTCGGACGGAGGAAGGCGAAGGAAGGGAGGGCAGTTTTTGAACGCCACAATGCTGCCCTCCAAAGACTAAGCCTCCTCCAGTCCCGAGGCCTGGATGTCAGCAGCGAAATTGCACAAGCTCGGCAGAGCCTCACCACCCTCTACCGGGAAGAGCGGAAGAAACAGACCTTCCGCTCCAAACTCCAGGGCCTCCAGGAGGATGAGAAGTGCACGCGGTTCTTCTTCCGCAGGGCACGAACCAAGACGAATAACATCTTGTCTCTCTATAACAGCAGAGGTGTGGTGGTGTCTGAAGAGGCGGAGGCCCGGGAGGTGGCCAGGGAGTTCTACGAGGGCCTTTACAGCGAGAGGCCCTCAGACGGGGCTCTCATGGACACCTTCCTGGGCTGCCTGGACAGACGCCTGGGAGATGAGCAGATGGAGGCGGAGTTGAGCACTGAGGAGCTCACCAGGGCCGTGCACTCCCTGAATACACACAAAGCTCCGGGCCCTGACGGAATCCCAGCTGAGTTTTACCAGGCTCACTGGGATCTCCTGAAGGGGGACGTGGCGGAAGTGTTCAGGGCTGCGTACAGGGAGGGGCGGTTAGGCGCCTCACTGAGACAGAGCTCAGTAGCTCTTGTCCCAAAGAAGGGGGACCTGAAGGACCTCCGCAACTGGCGGCCGATCAACCTCCTCTCAGTCGATTATAAGATCATGGCGAAGGCGCTGATGGGGAGGTTCCAAGGCCTGATAACATCGGTGATCGGACCGGACCAGACCTGCAGCGTGCAGGGGAGGTCCATAAATGACAACCTGCTCCTCGCGAGGGATCTAATCATCCACTCCGGGGAGCGGAGGTCCCCCTTGTGCCTTCTCAGTCTCGATCAAGAGAAGGCATTTGACCGGGTGAGTCACGTGTGCTTGGAGAGAGTGCTGGAGAAAATGAACATTCCTGGCCCCCTCCTGCGCTGGACAAAGATCTGTCTGACAGACATAACGGGCAGAGTGGTTGTCAATCGACAGCCCTCTGCCCCGTTCGATGTCAGGTCTGGCGTCAGGCAGGGGTGCCCTCTAGCATCTCTCCTGTACGTCATCTACCTGGAACCGTTCCTCCAGGCCATTAGGGCCAATCCAGGGGTGGTGGGCTATCCACTCCCTGGAGCGGGGGGGGAACGGCTAAAGGTGATGGCGTACATGGACGACATTGCCATCGTCGCCACAGACAGTCGTTCTATCGCTTGTGCCACCAAGGTGTTGGACGACTTCTGTGTGGCCACTGGCGCCCTGGTCAACAGGGGCAAGAGTGAACTGTTTCTGTCTCCACATTGGAGTGAGGAGCTGACCGTTTCCTTCCCTGTGCGTAGGAATACCATCAAGCTCCTGGGGGTGACCTTCCAGGCTGACGGAGGAGGGAGAACCAGCTGGGAGGAAGCCCTCCGCCACGTCCAAAATAAAATCAGGAGCTGGAGTGCACGGCCCTTGACCATGGCGGGTAAGATCCTCGTCCTGAAGGCAATTGTCCTACCCATTCTGCTCTATGTGGGGAGGGTGTTTCCCCCAGACAAAGCCACCGGGAAGCTAATTACCCGGATGGCTTTCCGCTTTGTCTGGGGGAGCACCATGGAAAAACTTAAACGCGTCACCCTCCTCAAAGAGGAGCGGAATGGGGGGCGGGGGGTCCCAGACATTGTGAACATCATCATGGTGCAGGGTCTGGCCACCCTTGTCCAGAATGCAGGGAAGGTGGGTAAGGCCTCTGGTACCTTTGCCAGGTACTATGCCACCCCCTTCCTCAGAGCAATGGGCTTGGGTGTGCTGGACCTCACCATACCCTATAGCTGGGACCCCCCCTATGTCTATCGAGCCCTGAAGGACTTTGCCTACAGGACGGGTCTGCCCAGGGCTGGCCTAACCTCGTGGAGCTATAAAATGATTATGGCTCATTTAAGATCTGGAGAAATTGTAACGCTCCCGAGGGGGGGGCCAGACCTGGACCCGCAAGTCATCTGGGCAAATGTAACACACAAATGTCTTACAAACAAACAAAAAGACATTGCCTGGATGACAGCCCATAGGTGTCTCCCCACACGAACGTTTATGTACCGCCGGCACTTAGCCCTCACCGAGCGCTGCCCCCACGGATGCACTGACTCAGAACACATCCACCACCTGTTCTGGGAGTGCTCCGTGGCCAGGCGGGTCTGGGGCCTTGTTTGTTCCTCTGTCTCCCTAAGCAGGTTCCTGCCAAGATCCTCCCTGATGGCTGAGGGCGTCCTCTACGGTCCGCCGGGGGGATGCAAGTCCACCGTGCTCCAGCGTCAGTGGAGGATCATCAACACCGTGAAGCAGGTCCTGTGGGAGACGAGGAACATCAAGGTCTACCAGAAAACAGCTGTAGACCTGGTCACTCTCCGGAGGAGGATTCAAAACCTCCTCCAGGACGGCATTCTGGTGGACATGCACACGAACAAGAACCTGGCGAGAGAGAAGTGGGGGGTGGACCATTGGAAAGAATTCATCATATAGTCCACCCCCCCAAGGGACACAGAAGGGACACAGAAGCCTCTCGGGACAACCAAACCTGAGCGGAATGGACTCTTTCTTTACTATTTTCTCGTTTTTTAATTCACCTTAGTTTCTTTATTGTTGAAATTGATTTTGTTAAGTTTTTTAAGGTCTCTTTGTAATATTTTGTAATCACTCTCTCTTTAAGTTTGTTTTCATTCCTTTGATGTCTTTGTTTCATTAGTTTAAGTTTTTGATTAAATGATTATTTTGTGTTAATTAGTGTGTTTTAAAAAAAGAAAAAGAATTTTAAAATGTAAAGAAATGTAAAAAAACCAATAAAACCACATTCACCTGGTTTCTTGGGTCTGAATCGGTTGTTTAGTTTAAGGTGGAGACGAAAGCCAGCACACCCTGCGGCTCTCCAGGACCAGGGTTGCCGACCCCTGCAGTAGAAATACCTTGCAATCTATCTGTCATGCACATTAAAACAACATTCCTGATTGTTATTGGCCAATTACTTCTGTGAGGTTCATTTATTTTTGAAACAGACACAATGCTTGGTGTTTTCATGTTCCAAACCAATTCAAGCCTTTCATGCTGTGTTTGATTAAAATATATAAAACTGATTTTGAATAATAATATTTCTTCAGAAATCACAGGATATAACATTAAAATCTGATTACATTTTTATTATTAGATTAATATTTATTGTCAATTTCACACATAATAATAATAATAATAATAATAATAATAATAATAATAATAATATCTATTAACATTGACAATAATATAAGGAGATAAGCATGCATTAAATTGTTATTTTTAAGAGTTTGTGTGGTTTGAGTGATCTATGTCAGTCACTTATCTTAATTGCTATAACTCTTCATAGGAAAGGGTAAAAAAATAAAAACTTTTACGCAACTTAGAATAATATCAAATATTTTTTAGTCGAAATTAATAAAAAAAACTTTACATAAATATTTATATAATAATAATAATAATAATAATAATAATAATACTTTTATTTGACAGCCCACAGATTTAATCTGCTATCGGTTTAAAATACATTTCAGTTCAGGGTCAAATTTTAAATAGCATTTTAGTTTTTAAGGTAATTTTGCCTAAATGCAGTTTTTAAAAAAATATAATAAGATTAACATGAAAAACCTAATCTTTCAGATAGGTATGATATGATATGATATCTATAAAAACCATATCGTTATAGCACAAAAAAGAGTTCCCCTTTTATTGGTAAATGGCAAGCACATACTGTGACGTATATTGGTTATACTGGAATTGAGATGAACATGATAACATGCAGTGAAAGATCCAGCTCAATAAAGCCTGACTCAAAGGTAATCCTATGGGACACAATATACAGAAGCGATATTGAAACACTTGACAATATATTGATAAATACAGGCTATACGTTGCATACTATTTATTTAAATAAAGGCTAAATTGTTGTGAAATGTATGCATTGATGAATTTTCTAAAAAGACCAATACGCAGTGCCCCTTTCCAGCCCAAAGGCACGGGTAAATTTGACTTTCTGAGGTCTGTGTTACAGGGAACCCTGACGCATGCGCGGTGCTCCTCTACGGAGCTCTCGCTGGAGCGGCCCTCACCGTCATCGTGGCGATCTGCATCTCTGTCTCCTTACTTCGCGGTAACTAAGGACACCTGGATTCCACACTCAGCCTACTGTTAATTGCCTCTTTAAATTACATTACACAGCTGTAAACAGCCGTGCTCATACATCTTTGCGTCGAGACGTGCAGAACTAGATACTTTAAATATGTGAGCCTGCGTTTAGAACGCAATGCGGTTTGGCCTTAAAACGAAAGAGCCGAAAATGTAACCCTTTGATGAAAATCAAATCTACTATAAAATCTGATCTGATCTCATGCTTGGGTGATAAGCGGTGGTATTGATCGGAGGGTTCCATTTGGCTCTGAGAGGATTGTTTCCAAGTTTAAACAATAAACTACATTCAACTATATTAAATATTAACGCCACTTGAGATTCATTTTACCACTGCATAATATAATATTTGTCGTGTAATTCAAAAAGCATAGGATGCCCATTTCTGATTGCATTGCGTGCTCTTATTATCGCTTTTCTGTTGATCTTTCAGGTCGTTCTGTGAGAAGCGATGGAGACTCACGGTTCGTATTCGACTCTTGACCTTTATTTTTGTGTTTAACGCGTAAAACTAGCGATGCAAGTAAGATAAAATGCGTAATATGCTTTCTATCTCAACTTCAGGGAACAGAGAAGAACCACGAACTTGGAGCCCAGACACCGTTCTGGTAAGTGCGGTTGTTTAATGTTATTTACAATAAAATGATCAGAATTCAATGACGTGTTTGTAAAAATGTTCCGAAACTCACGGATGCGTATGCCATAATCGCACTGGACCAGTAGCCTATTACATCAGCACCTCGCGTGACAAATTACCCCAAATAACTGAATTGCCGAGTGGTTTTTTTCAGTAGAATTTTTACTTCACAAATTTACAGACATGGAAAATTCGTGCCGAATGAAATCACAGCCAACCTCAATCACATCGGGTGCCTGGGAATCGCATAGTGATCCAGTGCGTCATCTCTGATAATGTACTTTTTAACTTCAAAGCCCTATTCGGACGGAATTCGTTTTACAGCGGGAGACAGAGTCATGTAGGCTACTTCATTACCAGAGAAAGTCCACAATTCTAGTCCCGTCCCAAGACACCGTTTTTACAGATTTTTACAGACTGCGCGCGCCCGCGCCAGTAAAGAAATGCGGCCTCTTTAAGATACAGTAATTTGCCATGGAAAAACAGTCCCCACGTGAAACTAGTCCGAATAGATCATTCTGGCGGCGAAGGTATTGTTTTGATTAGATTCCTCCGTCCGATGAAATCACCGAAGGCATCCTTTACTGAGGGTTATTTGTCGCAAACCTTTTCGAATTGCCAAACATTTTTTCGAGTGTTGTGGGTTGCGGCGTTCACCCCACACCGGAAGAATACCCAGGTCACCTCTCTGTCGCAATTGCGAATTTTCTTTACTCTTGAAGCCATGCTCGTTTGTTTTGCCGGGCAAGCACGTACGCATACAAGTTGCGGAAGCAACGTGGTGACGACAACGCCGACCGGACAGATTAAGCACTCCCTATGTAATTTTGGAGAGCAATTACTGAGATCTCTTATCCTGTTTATATTCAGATGTCGTGTGACTTTATTCGCATTGTCCTGGAAACGAATCCCGTCCGAATAGGGCTTAATACAGTACGTGGGCTCTGTATTGGATTATAAACCGTAGGAGATTGTCAATGACGGCCACGTTGGAATGTGCCAGTTTTCGAGAAACACGAACTGAACGGACTACCCGTGCAGGAATGGATAGGGTGAAATGTTTTTTGTTTTTTTTAAATGTGTTTTTTCTCTCTCTCATGGTCTCTTTATTATGTCGAAAAGAAAACTTTTTAAAAACGTCTTACGTTAACTATTGAAATTCACAGGGAAGCAACGAAGGGGATCGCCGATTGATCAGACTATGTCGGTATGTATACGCAAGTATAGGCATCCTTTACTGCCAAAACTTACGGCACGGTCTCAGGCTATAATCTAACTCTACCAAAACCACTGACACTCCCTTTCGGTAATCATACGTAGGCCTTTGGTAGTATTTTAACTGGACTTGTCAAAGTAGATAGTTACCTGTGTGGAAATAAAATTGTCATGCTTGTCACGTCATGTTTTATGTTTAGTCATTGTCTTGAGTTATATTATTGTGAGGTCACGTATTATATTAGTCTAGTCTGTCCACGTTTTTATGTTGTATTTCTTGTTACGTTTCATTTTCATGTCATGTTACGTTTCATGTTTAGTTGTTACGATTTAATTGTTAGTCTTGTCATGTCACGTTATGTAGTTTATTCATGTCGCAGTTCGCAAACTTATGTCACGATTTATGTTGTTTCATGTTATGTTGTTCTGTTCATTTTTTTAGCGTACACTTTTTCGTGTCTTTCTGCAAACCTTGCGTTCATGCTTTCTCTATCTCCCTTTCTGTCACTCACGCTTCCCTAATTGTTTCAATTTCCCTTGTCTATTTACTAATCTACTAACGCTAGATCAGGATTGGGTAATACTAACATTGCAACCATATGTTCATGTTTACCTTACGATTCTTGTGCATGTCATGTACTAATTCACAAACGCTAGGCAGGATAGGTTTATTACTAACGATTACTAATTATCTCGTTAACTTGTCAATCCTCCACACCTGATTTCCATTCTCATGCTGCTCTCAAGCTAATTGTCTGCACCTGTCTACACCTGCATATAAGCTCAGTTCCACGTCATGTCGTGACAAAATTGTTGCCTCCTGTTCGTCAGTGCACGGCTAAGCTTTTTTTTTTTTTTTTTTTTTGTGGATAAGCTGGTGTCTGCCTGTTAAGATCCATGCCTATTTATTGACCATTGTTATTGACTCCTCTTTTGTTGGCCATTGCCAGCCTGTACCATAAACTTTGTGCTTTTGCTTACTTCGGTTTTGACTCTTGCGCCATCATCGACCCCCAAGCCTGCCTACCGTCTGTCTGCACTACTGCCCCGCTGACCGCTGGTTACTGGATTTTTTGCATGGTTTACCGATTTCGATTTCGTTTGCCTTCTCCCTCGGGACCTTGCTTTGGTTTTGGCTGTATTTCACGTGTATGAAATTTGCTTGTTTTTCGACTACGCTCACTGGACATTCCCTGAATAAAGCCCTGATAGGACTTTGACATCTCTGTCTGAGTCGTGCATTTTGGGTCCAACCCCTCTCAAATGTTGAAAAGCGTATCCTAACAGGAGATTTTGTTTTCCACAGGAGGTGCAGTACGCCAGTTTGGAAGAAGCCAGTTTAGCTAGACGGACACACAGGCCTACTGTGTTGCACTGAATAAGTGAAATGTTCGGACCAGTTTGTTTGGCGTTGCAAAATAGAGACCTAGCCTATTTTTTTTCTAGTTCCAAATGAATTCTGCCATCTGATCTTGTGATTTGAAACCCCTCATAATGCTATTGCTTTGGGCTTGTTACCATATTTAATCAAGCTTAATTCAAATGCGAAATTACAAATAATGGTTATTGGTATCCCTTGATGTGTAAAGTCTGTACATTAAACTCCTGTCTACTTTCTCAGTGAGTAGCAGCGCCCTCTCTGTTTGTACTGCAGCTCTTTTAAAGATTTAGCCCCAGGACTGCAGAACAATTACTTTGAATTCTAAAATGATTTATCTTTACAAGTTAAGGGGACTGCAGTGGATAGTACTATGGCATCCAACTATGCTAAGCTTTTCATGAGAGATTCTGAAAATAAGTGTCTCTAACACACAACACAATGTTTGCCTCAGCCTCCCGCACATAACTATCTGGCGAACGTACCGTGATTCCTTTTTTTTGGACAGTTTCTTGTCTTTTTCTGTAGTACATCAATGATCTGAATGAAAATCACGTTTATAGTCCTCAATAGTGTACCCGGGCCCAACAGGATCAGGCAAAGACAGGCACACACAAACGTACGGCAAATGGTTGTAGTGTTTGTGTGTTTTAATTAGCCTGTATGTATAACGGTATTAAGGTGCCAATGCAGTCTGTGCTGCTGGCAGTCGTTAGTATCATTCCATGCCTTTGTCTCACTTTAATTGTTTCTGGATTATGCTGATTATTCTGTAATGTTTTCTTGTTAACTGTGCGTGTTTCAATTATGGATGATTATACATCTATATTGAGATACACTTGTAAGATGACAGGTAAATGTATTCATACATGTAAAAATTGTATTCAAAGTAATATTCCTGTTGTGATATGGGTTATGTCTTCACGTTTGTTGCTCAGAGATGTTACTGTAAACCCAGGTCTTTATTTGTCTGAAGAAGCGAGCTGACTCAGACATGACTGAGACAGGCCGTGGCAGCCTTGTCTGTTTGAAGTCCGTGGATCATCAGTGAACTCTGTCAGCAGTATCAGCTGTCCCTGTGGCTTCAGTGTTCTTTTTAGCACTCACTGAATGGAGACCAAAAGCCAGCAGAGCGAACGTCTATCTGCATTTTAACGTTAATATTGCATTTGCATTGTCTTGTGCTATTTCTGCTGAGTGGGTTGGAACGGAGCCAATGATGCACGAGCATCCTTTATTTTTACCTTATACACCGATGAGCCACAACATTAAAACCTCCTGCTTAAACCAGTTATTTCTTGATTAAAAATGCTTTAAACTGTTTAAACCTGTCTATAAACTCTTAATTATGTGACATGTGTACTTATATAAGCAGATAATCATAAGTGAATTGCATTCAAAAGTAACATTTTAAAATGAAAATGGAAATCTTGTAAGCTTGTAATGTGGTTTGGGTGCATTGCTTTATTTGAATATCTTGGTAAGTACTGGTGTTTATGATCACCAGGACATGTACAATTTTTAACATGAAAAATAAATAAAGATCACCTGCCATATTTCAAAATGCATGGGGTCTATTCCTACTTCCTTCCCTTGCACATAAATGATCAAAAAGACAAAATCTTTTTGGGGTAGACCTATTTTTACATTGTTTTAGTTGGTTTTAAAAATGAGACTGCTAGTTTCAAGGTAGTTCTGATTTGTTTTTCAATTTGTCATTAGGTTTTTTGGTTTTAGTTTCAGTTTACAAGAATTACCTTGGTTTCCTGTCATAGATTCAAAAGTGGCAAGTCATTTTCTATCCATTATAAATGAATTATTTATTACTTTCAAACTGGAGGCTATAAAGCCAAGGGGGAGTGAATTGGAATACAAGAAGCGTATTCTGCCATCAGACAGTCTGGGAGCTGGTTTTTACCCTGCACAAGTAGTCAGGATTCTGCAGGATGGCAGGTAGGCTTGGATATGTGTTCTGTGTGGTAGAGCAGCATGCTTTTTTTGTTACTCTGAATGCATTGAAAGGGACAATAGAGACAAATGAATATGCTTATCAACATAGTTTATCAACACAGTTGGTTAAATGACATTTTTTATTTCACCTATGTTTTACCAGGGAATAGTCCCATTTCGATTTACATTTCTTTTGCAAGGGAGTCCTGGCCAAAATGGCTTAGAATGACACATATAAATGATCTTATATGAGTTCAGTCATTGCAGGCTGTAGTTAAATGGAGAGTCTGGAGGCTCTCCATTCAGAATTGAATTGAATTGAGTCTGGGATGGGCTTAATCTGCGTCTATGCAGCCGGCCCTCAGGGTTGTGAAGTAGGCGAGGCTGGGGCTGCTATTTTCTGGTCCTTTGAAGGTCATCGACACAAAAATGGTTGTTTTCTTGAACAGTACTCACCTATTATGTTTAAACATCTGAAAAATTACTAACTTTTTTATGAGGTAAACATATCCTGAATAAACCTGAAGCCTTCTTAACCCTATGTCATTCGTAAGCTATATCTATAAATTCTATAACAGGTCGGTTCTCGGGAAAAGAGTCAGAGTCCAGGGCTGGTGAATAATATGTTTTTATTGCAATAATATTCTGGTCCAGTAATGTTAGCTGCATACTTATCATTCATTAGTACAATAAACCATAATGAAGAACTTCTTGTTTCTTCTTCAATATTATAACTGTTTCGCTGCTGGTACTTCGAAACGCGTTTCAGGAAAGAAAGAGTCGTTACTCGAAATTTGAGGGTGTAAGACAAGTTTCAGCTCTTTATTCGTGGTTCCAGGTAGTGTGTACGTTCTCCTGAGCTTTCACCAATCTTACACAATCCTTACTGGGAATGACACAGTTTATATCAGTATCTGAAAGGAAGTGCTTCATCCATTGCGAAAAACACTCCTTTAGATATGATAATGTCTATTGACAGGTTCCCTGATTAGTCCACAGACAAATGGTTTTTGGCACCTAGACCTCAAATCAATGCCAGGAAAGGAAATGTAAAAAGAGCGGGGGAAACAGGGTGATACTGAAAGCTGTTACTGAGATTTCTCTGGGATGCACTGCAACGGTGAAAACGATACAGTCAGTACAAAACTCCCCTCTTCTCCACTCCCTCTCAGATTAACACACCATCCACAAAGTGCTGGTACTTACACTTAAATTTACAATAGGAAAAAATAAAAAACGAAAACGTAATAATGGCTTCACCACGACCCACTTCAAAACCTGTTCTCAAACCATTCAGAATGTACTCAATCGTCATCGTCCCGCTCCTCCCCTCCCCTCCCCAGCACCATTCAAATTCATTTAAAAAAAGGTGTATTAAAAAACACATTTGGTGCTGCCGGACGGCCCGCGCCGCCAGGCACTTCAGGCTCATCTTCATGCACATCAGGTGGAGGAAGGTGAAGAGGTTGCTCTGGTGGTTGTCGGTGGCCGAGTGCAGGGCGGTGCTGCGCTCGATCTCCAGCTCCACGTCGCGCGCCCGCACCGGCTCCTTCAGGTGCACCATCTGCGAGAACGCCTGGGTGACGCGCAGCAGGTCCTGGTGGGTGTTACCATCTGCGAGAACGCCTGGGTGACGCGCAGCAGGTCCTGGTGGGTGTTACCATCTGCGAGAACGCCTGGGTGACGCGCAGCAGGTCCTGGTGGGTGTTGCGGTTGCCGCGCTGGCACAGCCGCAGGGTGTGCAGCCACAACCGGATGCAGCGGTCAAACTCCATGTTGTCTGCATGACAAGGACAGACAGCAAAAAGCAACTAAACACAAAGTACTACCACATTTTTAGGTTAGCTGATTGGATAAACATTGTTAAATTCATTTCACTTCCCCTGTCTGCTGTGCTTTAGGCGCTGATGGCTCAGCTCTGCCCGTAGGTTTCACCCTTCCAGTCGAAACACAGCCCTGGTACAGCTGAGCCTTCAGCTGCAGCATACGCTTATTCCCACAGGACGGCAGGAAGCAGTCCGTGGCATGCTTTTCCTGTGTTTTTGATTGCAGCCGTGAGTTTTGTTTTTATTGTCTGGTTCCTTTGTTCCACAATCCCGGCAGATTGGGGATGATACGGCATGCAAACTTTTGTTTTGCTTCCTTCATCGCTTTCCCTGTAGTGTAGTGTAGTGGTTAAGGTACATGACTGGGGTGGTTCGATTCCCGGTGTAGCCAGATCCGCACAGCCATTTGGGCCTTGAGCAAGGCCTTTAACCCGGCATTGCTCCAGGGGAGGATTGTCTCCTGCCTAGTCTAATTAACTGTGCCTCGCTCTGGATAAGAGCGTCTGCCAAATGCCATTAATGTAATGTAATGTAATGTAAGGATTTGGAAGCCCCATCTTGGAAAGATTTCTGTGGCTAGTAGTCTTGCTGCAATGGCAGCTGTGCAGTTCCTTGTTGGAAAAATTTCCACCCATCAGGTGTACTGATCGATTACCACAAACAGGTGTGCGTGTCCTCCACTAGGAGTGATGCGGGGTTCACTGTGCACGTATTCAATGCCTTCACCCAATAAGCACATTTTTTCAAAGTGCAGTCGTTTAACAGTTTCACGATTGTATTATCACTTTTTGTGTCCCCACCACATTCCCTACAGCTCCTAGGGCCCAAGCTGTGCTGCCCTCAGGCACCTGTGCCGCCCTCAGGTACCTGTGCTGTCCAGTCATGGTAGCTGAAAGAGGGGTGGAGTAGTACCTCACCATTCTGGTTTTTCCATCCGATTTCTTCTGCCCCAAGGCGCGGCTGAAGGTGTGATCGCCCTCCCAGAACCACGAGTGGAACAGCCAGCGCTGTCCTGCAGCTCTATAAGACAATCAGCAGGGAGGCTGTTCCAAGCATGTTAGATTACTTGCCACAGTTCTTCTGCAGACTTTGGTTGGCTCATTTCTTCTGATCTCAGACAGCCTTGATCAAGTTTTTATGTAAAAATCAATCAATTGCTTCCAGTAATATGTTACTTTTTAAAATTAAATACAAAAATGTCTCTGTAAACTTAAATCTTTTGGAAAATGAACATTTGGAAATCAAATGTGTTCTTTTATACTAACACACGAACACAAAAAAATATATATCTGAATTCTGAAAGAGAGAAAGATAAAAGGAAAGACTAGTAGGCATGTAGCTTAGTGGTTAAATGACTGGGACCCGCAAGGTCGGGAGTTCGAATCCCATTGTAGCCACAATAAGATCCTCACAGCCGTTGGGCCCTTGAGCGAGGCCCTTAACCCTGCATTGCTCCAGGAGAGGATTGTCTCCTGCTTAGTCTAATCAACTGTACATTGCTCTGGATAAGAGCGTCTGCCAAATGGCAATAATGTAATGTAATGTATGGCATTTCTATTGACAAAGTGGTTAAAATACTGTTTAAATTAAACTATTTCATATTCTATATTGTATATATTTATATCATACCATTCAGCATTTGTACATTCTGGTTCTTATTTGAATTAAATGTTGAAAATGGTTTCTCTTGTGTGTCAAGGGAGCAACAGGCAGACAGTCACGAAATGTGTGTTGTACTTCCCTCTAGGGTCTTCCCTCTAGGGTCTTTCAGCGAACTTATCCCTGGTTATGGGTATGCACTTTGTTGTACGTCGCTCTGGATAAGAGCGTCTGCCAAATGCCAATAATGTAATGTAATGTATTGTGTGCTTCTGTCAGGGTTTGGAGGTAGTACCAGTGGTGGTCACCAGGGGCCTTTATTATTTTCACCTGACCCTCATTAGTGCCAAGGGAGCCTACCTCCTGAAGGTATTTAAAGCACTCTATGACAGTCGGTAGACGCTTTGGTGTCCACTGTTCGCTCTGGCTCAAAGCTGGTAAAGCACGCGGTAGACTCGGTAACCAAATGAGTCAGGTATCGTGCTGGTGTGGTTTTGTTTCTCTGGTTAAAGAAAAAGGTAAGGAAGGCGCTCAGCTCGTTAGTGCAGTGTGCACAAGCAGACGCCTTCCTAAAGGTTCTTGGTTTCTCTTTTATTTTCGTGCTCGTGTGAGCCTTTGGGTGAGGGACGTTGTCCCCGGTAATTGTATTTTGATTTGAGTTTTTTCCTGAGCTGAGTCTCATGGTTCTTTATTTTCGTGCCTAGTTTTTTTTGCTAGGTTGTACTTTTATTTCTGTTCCCCGGGCTGGGGTTTTCTGTGCACGGTTTTCAGCACGTATTTTGGTTGGGTTATTCGCCCTGTTTTTAAAGGATCGCTTTTATTTCTGATAGCCGTTTTGGGCGTTACTTATTTGGTCGGGGAAGTGTCTCCGAGTTCTTTTCTGTTCCTCCCCCTGTTCCGGGAGAAGTCCCCTTCCGTATCTGTGTTTTCCCGGTTCCTTTATCTCCCGGGATTTGGTGGTATTAATATAAGATTAGTACTTACTAGGTATTACCCTTAGTTCGCTCCTGGTTCTCCGCCCATCCCCGTCCTTACAGCTTCTTTCCACAGTATATAAAATATACCAACCAACCCTCCGCGACATGACATGAATTCAATCATTAATCACCTACTTTTGCAAAACATTCATGGACATTCACACACATGTATTTATAACTGAGAAATGTAACCTTTCATTTGCTACTGGGTAGAATATTCCAACACAAATTATGCCAGAGAAATACAGCAAAGAGTGAAAAGTGTGCCCTGTTCAGTGACACAAAACTACGACTGTTGTCATCCTATGGTGAAATGACGATTTCTCCCCATGCTATAATGCCATTAAATCAATCGTTTTGTTTCCGCAGCCAAGTTAAAGGATGATCTAATGCCAGCAAGACACCTGGACATGATTGATAAAGTGGACAGACCAGCCGATGCCAGAGCTGAAGGTCTATTTGCCGACGCCGGAAACGATGATGAAGGTGGCGTCTATGCTTATGCGGGAGCGGGGCACGCGAAGGCTGAGTATAGCGTGTTTGAGGCGGAAGCGAATGGGCCGAACGCTTCAGCAGAGTTAGTCGTTTCCCAGTCTAGGGTAAACGCAATGGCCAGAGCTGAGTTGGCCAGCGTTTCGGCGAGCGATGGCCTGCTGAAGGTGAAGGCGGGCCTGGGGGTCGACACCGGAGTGAGTACTGGTGCGGATGGAGTGGAGGTGAAGGTTCTAGGCACCGGTGTAAGAATTGGTCCAAAGCCTGCAATAGCCGTGCTGGGATCTGAAGTAGAATGCTCCATTATGTGACTGTCCGTATAAGAACGACCGAAATCTTTCTGACATTGTCGGGGAAAATTCACAGAACAAAAGATCTCCCTCCTAAAAGCATGATAAACAATCACAAGACAAAACCAGACTCCACCTTAGTGAGCAGGCTGGTTCCTCCAATACTCTCGACGATGTATGCTAAAAGTGTATCAATATATCCATATTAAGGTATGATATGTACCCTGTATAGTTTCAAACTGATTAACTGCTAAATTGTGCTAGAATTACACAGTGAACCTCTATGTAACCGGAATAAATAAAGCAGCCAGCTGGCGTCTCGAACTGTGTCAAGGACAGCGGGCAAAGCGAGATATGCCTTTACAGCTGGTTTCTCCGAGATTCTCGATGTTTTATGCCAGAAGTGTATCTATATGCAAGTGACTTATAATGAATATATCCCATGTACGCTGCTTGTTATCAAATCAAATGAACCTAGAATATTAATTATAGCTGAGCTTATGAAAACGCAAGAAACCACAGTGAAAACTGTTGAAATGAGAGCAAGGAATGCAAAGAATGCGACGTACATTTACTCACTTAGAAGAGAATAATTAATCAAATGTTTAGTATGTCTGTATATTAGAAAAGAATATTAGAAGATAATATTAATCTAATGTTTTGTATGTCTGTATATTTTCAATGATTACTGCTGCTTAGTTTGTCTTATAAAAATGAAAGATACAGAGTGACATGTATGGATGACGTGTGTTATAGGGGGGGCATCCAGAACTTTATGAGGTCTGGTAGTTTTCCACTCTGCCAAGAGCAGGTGCGGGGTGAAGTGAGGACGTCCTGAACTTTGTTAGTAGTTGGCAAAACGCCCTGAACTTTGTACAGAGCTGGCAGAGCATAAGGACCATTGGCGATTGGCCACAATGACATTGTGGGAGGAGCTTTGGGAGGAGTTAAGATAAGAACAGTGTCGGTGATTTGCCACAATGAGGTTTGAGGAGGAGTTGTAGGAGGAGTAACTGTGTGTGAAATGGGTGTAAAAATGACAGTCGGGGTTCAGTTTCACCAGAACTGATCTGGCTTTATGCGCTTCTGCTAATAAAGTCTGATTTTCCTGAAGAACTTGCTGCTGGTGTCGTCTTTTCCCTCGTGAAGATGTTTTTTGACAAATTGAAGATTTGGACTGTTGTTTCCTAGACACGACAACATCACATGGTGTGCGGTTTCAGTTCTGCTGTCTTCTGCTTTTTGTAACTTTTTTCACTCTTTTTTAACTCTTTAAAAAAAAACTCCATGTACATTCCATGTATTACAGAAATAAAAATGGTAAGTGCATTGCATTTATTTTTTTAAAAATATGCAGGGCTGCCTGTAGCCTAGTTGTTAAGGTGCATGAGTGGGACCTGGAAGGTTGGTGGTTATATCCCCAGTGTAGCCACCATAAGATCCGCACAGCTGTTGGGCCCTTGAGCAAGGCCCCTTAACCTTATTGGCATTTTGGCAGACGCTCTTATCCAGAGCGACGTACAGTTAATTAGACTAAGCTGGAGACAATCCTCCTGGAGCAATGCAGGGTTAAGGGCCTTGCTCAAGGGCCCAACGGCTGTGCGGATCTTATTGTGGCTACACTGGGATTAGAACCACCGACCTTGCGTGTCCCAGTCATGTACCGTAACCACTATGCTACAGGCTGCCCGGTTCGATGTAACAAATGAGCCTCAAACCATCATGCTGCTGCCAGATATGCAGTAGATCCAACAATAATGGTTTCTCTTCACGCATTTTCCTGTTGAACTCAATGAGAAACAATTCTTGTAGTATCTCCTGCATATCTGGCAGCACCACAGTGGTTTGGGGCTGGCATTGGAAAATGGGTTACAGCCTATTTGTTCCAGTTCCAAATTAATTCTGCCGTCTGATCTTTTGATGAAGCCCACATAATGTTATTTATAAGGGCTTGTTGTTACAACATTTAATCAACCCAAATTCAAATCCAAAATAACAAAATAATGATTATTGGTATCCCTTGATGTGGAAGGTCTGTACATTATACTCCTGTCTACTTTCTCAGTGAGTAGCAGCGCCCTCTCGGGGTTTTTAACAAGTACTGCAGCTCTTTTAAAGAATTCTAAAATGATTTCTTTTTACAAGTTGAGGGGACTGCAGTGGATAGTACTATGGCATCTAACTACGCTAAGATTTTCATGAGAGATTCTGAAAATAAGTGTGTCTATAACACACAACACAATGTTTGCCTCAGCCTCCCGCACAGAACTATCTGGTGAACATACCGTGATTCCTTCTTTTTCATATCCAGACAGGCACAGAGTTTCTTGTCTTTTTCTGTAGTACATCAATAATCTGAATGAAAATCACGTTTATAGTCCTCCATAGTGTACCCGGGCCCAACAGGATCAGGCAAAGACAGGCACACACAAACGTACGGCAAATGGTTGTAGTGTTTGTGTGTTTTAATTAGCCTGTATGTATAACGGTATTAAGGTGCCAATGCAGTCTGTGACACTGGCAGTCGTTAGTATCATTCCACACTTTTGTCTCACTTTTATTGTTTCTGGATTATGCTGATTATTCTGTAATGATTATACATCTATATTGAGATACATTTACCTGTCATCTTACAAGCGTATTCATACATGTAAAAATTGTATTCAAAGTAATATTCCTGTTGGGATATGGGTTATGTCTTCACGGGTGTTGTACAGCGATGTTACTGTAAACCCAGGTGTTAATTTGTCTGAAGAAGCGAGCTGACTCAGACACGACTGAGACAGGCCCTGGCAGCCTTGTCTGTTTGAAGTCCGTGGATCATCAGTGAACTCTGTCAGCAGTATCAGCTGTCCCCGTGGCCTCAGTCTGTTCTTTTTAGCACTCACTGAATGGAGACCAGCAGTCAACAGAACGAACATCTATCTGTCCAGCGTTACGATATAATTGATATCAGTAGGCGAGTTTAGCAGCCAAGTATGAATATGACACATATTTATGATAGATTAGACACCTAAAACCACGAGGTACGGCGCTCTTTCTTTCATTCAAAATTCTGCTTCCTTTCCATTGACTGCTAAAATGACTTATGATAAATCACCAAGGAACACGATCATCTCCTGTTCAAGAACTGTTTGTAACTTCTTGAAAAACAAACAAAAAAAAAACAACCGCTGATGCTTTTTTTCTTTATGAAAATGACATAAGACGAAATGACTAAAGGCTATTATACAAAATAATTCGCACATTTGCTCTCGTTTTCAGATATTTCAGCCACCGCTCGGTTTTTTTTAGTCAACGCTGACAGTCAAAAAATAGGCAATTGCTCCCTCTAGTGGGGATATGCGCAATAGTCTCCACATACAACGTAAATGTCAGTCGACTCACTTCACTCCGCGTTGCTGTTGTGTTCTGGACAATGATCCAGAACACAACAGCAATTGCACATCTCAGCAATTCCAACAGTTTTGGAGTGGCCTGACACGAACCCAATAGAAATGCTGTGGCAGGACCTGCATGGGCAGTTTGTGCTCGAAAACCAATCTATTTCTCTGACTGAAAAAAATAAGAAGAGTTGGCTAAAATCCAACCATAGGGCTTAGAAGGTGTGATATAAAATTATAGGTGTATGGTGGCAGTTCTTGCTGCTAAATGTGCTGCAACTAGTGTAAGGGGGCAATTCCTTTTTTTTTTTTATCTCATTAAATAAACAAACTAATAACCTTAAAAATGTGTCTTGTGTTTACTCAGGTTCTCATATGTCTAATATTACATTTTGTCTAAAGATCAGAAACCATTCAGTGTGGCAAATATGCAACAGAGGAAATCCGTAAGAGGGGCGAATACTTTTTCAGGGCACTGTAAGATGACGGATGACTGACAGGTGTTAACTCTTTCCCAAGTGTTCCCTTTCGCATGGATTGTTCACACAGAAAAGAGCAGTGTGTGTCTAGTCTTGGGTCCAGCCTTATGTGTGGCAATTGGATTTGGAGTACGGAGGCATAGACCACTGTGAAGACCAGAAGACTGACTACGGCTGAGAAATAACTCATCTGTAAAATGAAAACTCCACACGACTGGATGCATCAAGTACAGCGGTTTGGAGAGCCGTGAAAAAGCAAGAAAATCACTGGCAGGCTCACAAATAAGACTTTGAAAAAAAAAGAATAATAAAATGTGGCGGTAAAACACATTTGCAGGTTAGACGTATAACAAAATCATCAAATCATTAAATTGTGTGCTTTAACTTGTGGAAGAACCTATGCACTTGTTTGTCGCTTTGGATTAAAACCGTCTGCCAAATGACAAAAATGTCATGTAAATATTGTGTGTGTCTGTCTGTCTGTCTGTCTGTCTGTCTGTCTTTCTACAATGACCAAGACTGACAATGAGTTCTTATACAGAAAATGTGCATGCAGGCATTGTTGTCTAAACACAACGTCATTTGTCATTTGTTAAAGTTGTGTAATGTCGGAGAAGAGTCTTTGTCAATTTCAGAACTGCTCAGCCTGGCATTGCATTACATTACAGGCATTTAGGCAGACGCTCTTATCCAGAGACGTACGAGGAAGTGTCATAGACCTTTCAGGGGCCTTTTAGGCCTACCTCCCAGGTGCCGTTTTGAAGTCTTGGCGTGGAAAATATGGCCGCAGTTTCCGGACCTTTGACTTCAGCGTCACGGAGTGGCGCGTTCCAGCCATCTGCGGAGGTTGTGCGCATCCGCGAGACCACTTCCTGTCAGGTGTCTTGTAACCACGAGCCCGTAGAATTAAGTCGCAGTGTTTAACTCTAGAATGCACAACATGGGTCCAAATAGACCCGGGCGAGTTTATTTGTAATTTTCAAAGCTCTTCTTTTTCTTTTTTCTTTTTGCATATATATCATGAAATACAATTTTTTTTTTGTTTGTTTAGTCTTAGAAGTGTTTTCGTATGACAACCCCTAGAACGCACGATATGGGTCAAAATGAACCCGTATTAATTTCCTACGGAATTTTGCGGTTGCTGTTCAGGAAAACTCTTCTCCTAAGACGCCGAGGCTTGTTTGAGGCTGCTGAGGAGGTGTTTTGTAGGGCGAGAGTACTTTTAATGATCAAAACAAGATATTCAATTAATTTCTGTATAATTACATGAAAATCATTTTTCTCAGAGATATAGTAAAGAGCCACTCACCCATACACTCACCAAGCACTTTATTACACCTACTTATTCATGTGATTTTCTAATCAGTCGATTGTGTGGCAGCAGTGCAATGCATACAATCATGTAGATATGGGTCAGGAGCTTCAGTTAATGTTCACTTCAACCATCAGAATTGGAAAAAAAAATGTGATCTAAGTGACTTTGATCGTGGAATGATAGTTGGTGGCAGACAGGGTGGTTTGAGTATCTCAGAAACTGTTGATTTCCTGGGATTATCAGGCACATAGTTTCAAGAGTTTGCAAAGAATTGTGCAAAAGTGCAGTCAGAAAGGCCTTGTTAATGAGAGACGTCAAATAAGAATGGCCAGGGGTACGTTTCCCGAAGCCTTCTTAACGCTACGTCGTTCGTAAGTTGTACCTTAAGCTCTACCTTAACGTTTCAGTGTGTTTCCCGAAGCGTTCTTCGCTAAGTGTACCTTCTGTACGTCGTACATTCGTAAGGTTAGTCTGGACCACCCTTAGCTATACCTTAGCCATGTTGTCAGCTCACTCCGCAAGTGGCCACCACTGTTACGACCGCAAGCCTCTGAAATCAGCTGTTGCTCTTAGTTACATCTCAATAATATTGCTAAAATACCACATTAATGGCACAGTTTTCATGCAAATAATAAAATTGTAAATTGCGAAGGATGCATGTTGCATGTTGCCTAATTGCCTTTTAAATGATATTCATAAACTGACGATTTCCCACTCTCTCTGTGTGCTGGAGCGATATTTAACCATGGTTTTGTTGGACACCGTAGTCCTAAAACTGGAAAATAATGTTTCTTTTTTCAGCGCCACCTCTAACAATATCTCCATTTCGTTTGCTGTGAAGCTGTGGAACCGCTGAAAGACCCTAGAGGGAAGTACAATTTCAACTGCTACCTGCACAACAAAGATAAGGTCCAGGGCCTATTTGATCACAAAAAAATAATAATTATAACCACACATTAAAACAGGGGTAGGCATAAGAGCATATCTGAACACGCATTATAACTCTAAGTGGACAGGCTACAGCAGTAGAAGTCTAAAAAATAAGTCTACCAAATACCTAATAAAGTGCTCACTGAGTGTACATCAAGTAACATTCAATACGGGTTGCGGGTTGCGGTAGCAATACAAAAATGATTTTTATTCGAAACCTAAGAAAGGAAAAATACACATGATGACTTGTGATCATCACAAACACGATAAATAATAAATTCCTTGAATATCAAATGAGTAGATTCGTTCATTCAAAAGAGGTAACAAAGAGACCCTCAGCTATGTACCAAATTCCATAGGAAATGAATACGGGTCTATTTAGAGCCATGTTGTGCGCTCTAGGGGTAATTATTTGCAATATAGCATAATAAGCACAATGTGAATGTGAACATATCTTATATCTTTTATTCTGCTGTAAATAGCTCTTTCTGACATAATGGCTTACGAGGGTAAACAATTCCTCGAAATATGAAAAGCACCTAATTGATGAAAAATGAATAAATTCTTAAAATTCTGCGATTGCAACAATGGCTGGAAAAATAACCAACATCTTTACCTGTGTTTACGCATATTGAATCTAGGCTAGAGTCGGGCACCTCATTTCCTGTCTAGCTGTTGTGGTCTGGCAAGACGCTCGCGCCTATATTCAGAGAATGTTTTTTTCTGACGGAATGTTTCCAGGCAGGGGACATGGGCTGGAACAAATTCAGAGACACTCTCAAAATGCGCGTCACGTTACTTCTGCTCTGTTACGTTTATGCTTTGAAAGGTAAGTTATTTTTTTATTATTTTTTTAACGCGGGGGATATTTTATATTAAATGTATTCTTTATTATCACTCCAGTTGAAGCTGTTCATTTTCCCCAATGCAATGCATAGAATATTGTACTGTAACTCAATGGGTCGATGAGATTACTTTGTAAATGCCTCGCTAAATGGCCTACATTTAGGTTCCGCGTGAAAAAAACTCTTTGGAATAGTTTCATAGACTCACTGAGTACGTGAAAAGTTACTGAAGGCATTTACATTACAGTCTATGATTCCGTTTTTAATTTACTCCGTGAAAGCAATCTATTGGTAACTGTAAAATACAGGAACGTATAAATTATTAGTGTAATCATATCAATTATTACAAACAATACGCTGCAAGAGCTGGGCAAATGGGATGCATTAAAGTGCATAATAGCCGTTAACATTTTGAGAAAACATCTTGTCGTGATCACATTCAAAATATGCCACCTCCACAATTACTGGGCCGGTTTCAAGGACACAGATTAAATTGAGTTTTGTATGGAGAATCACCACTCAATGTTGAATTTAGTCTAGGACTAGGCTTAATCTGCGTCTGCGAAACAATAATACATTTCACAAAAGCCTGTATAATGACTATAATAATAATAATAAATATAGCTGCAAGCAGCAATGAACGGGCCCAAGCACCATGGGCGCAACCGCCTTGGTGGCATAGTTGTGCCAATGACATGTTTAACAATATGTACACACTTTGGAATTAATCACCTTCCTGGACAAGGTATATTGTGCACAGGAATTCCCCTTTGATCAATGAAGATGTTGGTGCTGCTCTTGGAATGCATCAATGATATAAGCCTCACTTCCTATTGCCAGATGGTGGCGCTATAATATTGAGCCGTGTATGGTTTATGGATTTGATTACACTCCAATAATGAACATATTTGTACATTTTCAGACAAATTGGAAGATGTCGAGTAAAATTAAAGTCACTTCCTGTTGCCAGATGGTGGCGCTATAACATTGAGCCATTTTTGGTATATGGATTTAATTACACTCCAATAATAAAAATATTCTACATTTTCAGCCACATCGGAAGATGTTGAGTGAAATTAAGGCCACTTCCTGTTGCCAGATGGTGGCGCTATGCCATTGAGCCTTTATTGGTATATGGATGAGATTACACTCCAAAAATGAACATGCGTGAAGTTTCAGCCACATCAGACAATGTAGAATGAAACAAAAATAACTTCTTGCTTGCACATTGTGATAACATGCTACAGTCCTGTGTGGAGAGCAGAGATTAATTCATTTCCATAGATTTTACAGCGGGAGGCTTGAGAAGTCATTCGGTTATAAATATGCACTCAAAATAAAACCATTGGCTTAAAGAAACTATTCAACTTTATTGTGGCCGCACCGGGGATGGAATCGCGGACCTTGCCTGTCTTAATCCACTGCCTGAACCATTAAGCTATACTGCCCTCTTATACACGTACGCCATCTATTGGCCAAAAGTTGTATGTTTCCTTTTATCTTGGTTAAATAATTTCTCTCCGAAGTGTCGGATAATATTGCATTAAACGTCTAGTTAGCCAGCATCATTCTTTTCCATTTCACCGGTAATTATGCTGCCTGAAACGCCTTTGTTCAGCCAAATCTAAAGGAGATGCCAAGTCTCTGCCCTCAATCCGGTATTTTCATATTAAGTCAAAAATTCCAAGCGAAATTGTATGTTCTCTTAATTCGTGTTTAATGACAAGCAAAATAAACTAACAAAGCTGGCGATTTAACTGAAAGTTTTCTATTCTTGTAAACCAACGTAGCTGACCTGTTTTTTGACTCACACAGACAGTGGACAGGCTGGCTGTTGTTAGCCAATGCCTGTCATCTGGCAACGACCTGCATGCGATGCCTTTGTTGAACATAACGGTCTCATGTTAACACAGAGTTCGAGCAGAGCCACCTCAAACGCTACCGTTTCTTTTGGACTTTTGACTCTTTTAAATATATGATACTCTCCTGCCAGTTAAAGACAGTCATTAAATGTCTTTAACATTTATTTCAGATATTCAATTCATATAATGAAAATTGATGCAAAGAAACGTCGGGCTGGGTGTTGTCAATACATTTTGTCACGTAGGCTGCAGCTGTAAATCATACATCGTTATGCCTACTGGCTCGCTAGAAAAAAACAAAAACCTATCGTTGAAAAATCACTTGAAGGAAGAAAAAAATCAAAGTACCACTTTCTGCCAATAAATGGAATCCCGTATCAGAAATGGGGGGAAGTTACAGCGATGCAGTTAGTCTGTGAGTAGAATAGATTGTGTAGACAACTTCACTGTTTCCACAAAGGAACCAAAAATGTGCTTTTTAACAGGACTTGTTCAGTGTAATGGTATAAATGCTAGCATTCGATTATGGTCAACGGTACAGAAAATGCCCGTTGCACCAGCCATCATAACAAATGTCCCAATATAGGATCGATTTAAAACTCTATATATTTTAATTTCACGTTGACAGTGTAGGCTATTATGTGTATTCCGACGCGAATTACATTTAATTGGGTTACGGCATTCACTTCAATCGAATGAAGTCAAATAGAAACGGCTCGAATTCCTTAATAAGGCTTCTTGGTTTTCAAGCCTACTTTGCGAACAGCTGTTTTGTATTGAGTCCTTAAAATGCTACACTACGTTTTTTTTAAACCAAATAACATTGAACGTCAATGCAAGATATGCATTATATGTGTTAATCTTTTAAATATATGATACTTTCCTGCCAGTAAAAGCCTGTCTTTAAGTCTTTAAATGTCTTTAATATTTATTTTAGTTATTCAATTCATATAATGAAAATAGATGCAAAGAAACGTCGGGCTGGGTGTTGTCAATACATTTTGTCACGTAGGGTGCAGCTGTAAATCATACATCGTTATGCCTATTGGCTCGCTATAAAAAAACAAAAACCTATCGTTGAAAAATCACTTGAAGGAAGGAAAAAATCAAAGTACCACTTTTTGCCAATAAATGGAATCCCCGTATCAGAAATGGGGGGGAGTTACAGCGACGCAGTTAGTCTGTGAGTAGAATAGATTGTGTAGACAACTTCACTGTTTCCACAAATGAACCAAAAATGTGCTTTTTAACAGGAATTGGTCAGTGTAATGATATAAATGCTAGCATTCGATTATGGTCAACGGTACCGAAAATGCCCGTTGCCCCAGCCATCATAACAAATGTCCCAATATAGGTTCGATTTAAACCTCTATATATTTTAATTTCACGTTGACAGTGTAGGCTATTATGTGTATTCCGACGCGAATTACATTTAATTGGGTTACGGCATTCACTTCAATCGAATGAAGTCAAATAGAAACGGCTCGAATTCCTTAATAAGGCTTCTTGGTTTTCAAGCCAACTTTCCGAACAGCTGTTTTGTTTTGAGTCCTTAAAATGCTACACTACGTTTTTTTTAAACCAAATAACATTGAACGTCAATGCAAGATATGCATTATATGTGTTAATCTTTTAAATATATGATTCTTTCCTGCCAGTAAAAGCCTGTCTTTTATTTTAGTTATTCAATCCATAAAATAAAGGTAGATGAGAAAAAACGTTGCTGTGGGCTGGGTGTTGTCAGTACATTTTGTCACGTAGGCTGCCGCTGTTACTCATACATCGTTATGGTTACTGGCTCGCAAAAAGAAACAAAACTTGTCGTTGAGAAATCACTTTATCCAAGAAAAAGAGGAACAATACCAACCTTTGGCAGTAGATGGTAGTCACGTATTAGAAATGGGAGAGTCAGTTGCGACTTGCGTTGAAGTTTTAAGACTGGATATAATGGGTCTCCAGCGAAAATAGTGAACTATTATTGCTTAATGGATGTGATGACTCTCCAACAATGAACATATGTGAAAAGTTGTAGCCTCAAAATCAGGCAATGTAGAATTCAGTACCTTTTTGAAATGATTTAATACATAATTTTCCTGTTTGGGCAGCATTACAACTTAATTTTAAGGCTGACCATAGCCATACCATTCTAAGATATTAAAAATCAGTTCATAGTTGTGTGTCAGGGCTATAATATCATGCTGACCACATTTTGTGTGAATGTGTTGAACCCCCTAGGAAGAGTATTTCAAAGTTTGGTACGTGAAAAAACACTTAAAAACACACAAAATCCAAAATAGCTCACTTCCAGTTGGGAAAAGTTAAGGGATGCAAATGAGAAATGTGTGTGTCTTGAGGAGACCCATATGCCTACCAGACGTGGTGCATTTACGTGAAAGTATATGTCCACAATATTAGAAAAAAGCCATAGGGGGCGCTGTGTAGCCACGCCCAGATGAATGTGGATATGGATGTGATTGCACTCCAAAAGTGAATATATTTGTAAAATATCAGCCCGATCAGATGATGTAGAACGGAATTAAGCCCACTTCCTGTTTTTGGGCGTAACGTGTGTATTATACGCCTCGCCATTGCCAAACCGTTTGAGATATCAAAAATCCTTTCATCATTTAGGGTCAGGACTATTCTAAGATCATGATGACTACATTTGGTGTGAATGTGATGAATACCCTTGCAGGAACGCATACAAACATGATAAAAACCTCACTTCCGTTGCCAGATGGTGGCGCTATAACATTGATTTCTTCTTGGTATATGGATGTGATTACACTCTAACAGTGAACATATTTGTAAAATATCAGCCAGATCAGACAATGTAGACCATGAATTTATGGCTACTTCCTGTTGGCGCGGCGTGACATGAAAATTGTACGCCTCGCTATGACCATACCGTTTGAGATATCAAAAATATCCTTCGGAATTAGTATTATGACTATCCTGAGACCAATTTGACCACATTTCGTGTGAATGCAATGAACCCCCTAGGAGGAGTACTTAAAAGTGTAGTACGTGTAAAATGCACAAAATTCAAAATGGCTGACTTCCTGTTCACATATTTGATTTGATGCGAATGAGAAATGTGTTTGGACCGAGGAGCGCTATACGCCCACCAAATTAGGTGCAGGTAGCTCAAAGTGCCTGCCCACAATAGAAGACAATGCGATAGGGGGGGCTGTGGAGTCCCTCGGCCACACCCAAGTCTGAGCATCTGAGAGCTCCTGACAGCAACCACTTCTGATGTGTGTGCAAAATGTCAAGACTTTTTACGCATGGCAAGGCCCTCAAAAAAGCCCATTTGCCTGAAGAAAAAGAATAAATATAGCTGCAAGCAGCAATGAACGGGCCCAAGCACCATGGGCGCAACCGCCTTGGTGGCATAGTTGTGCCAATGACATGTTTCACAATATGTACACACTTTGGAAATAATCACCTTCCTGGACAACGTATAGTGTGCACAGGAATTCTCCTTTGATCAATGAAGATGTTGCTGCTGCTATTGGCCTCAATGATATAAGCCTCACTTCCTATTGCCAGATGGTGGCGCTATAATATTGAGCTGTGTATGGTTTATGGATTTGATTTCACTCCAAAAATGAACATATTTGTACATTTTCAGCCAAATTGGAAGATGTCGAGTAAAATTAAAGCCACTTCCTGTTGCCAGATGGTGGTGCTATAACATTGAGCCATTTTTGGTATATGGATTTAATTACACTCCAATAATAAAAATATTTCTACATTTTCAGCCACATCGGAAGATGTCGAATGAAATTAAGGCCACTTCCTGTTGCCAGATGGTGGCGCTATGCTATTGAGCCTTTATTGGTATATGGATGAGATTACACTCCAAAAATGAACATGTGTGAAGTTTCAGCCTCATCAGACAATGTAGAATGAAATAAAAACAACTTCTTGCTTGCACATTGTGATAACATGCTACAGTCCTGTCTGGAGAGCAGAGATGAATTAATTTCCATAGATTTTACAGCGGGAGGCACAATTTATGCTTGAATAGTCATTCGGTTATAAATATGCACTCAAAATAAAACCATTGGCTTAAAGAAACTATTCAACTTTATTGTGCTTTATTGTGTTTAATCCACTGCCTGAACTATTAAACTATACTGCCCTCTTATACACGTACGCCATCTATTGGCCAAAAGTTGTATGTTTCCTTTTATCTTGGTTAAATAATTTCTCTATGAAGTGTCTGATAATATTGCATTAAACGTCTCGTTAGCCAGCATCATTCTTTTCCATTTCACCGGTAATTATGCTGCCTGAAACGCATTTGTTCAGCCAAATCTAAAGGAGATGCCAAGTCTCTGCCCTCAATCCGGTATTTTCATATTAAGTCAAAAATTCCAAGCGAAATTGTATGTTCTCTTAATTCGTGTTTAATGACAAGCAAAATAAACTAACATAGCTGGCGATTTAACTGAAAGTTTTCTATTCTTGTAAACCAACGTAGCTGACCTGTTTTTTGACTCACACAGACAGTGGACAGGCTGGCTGCCATTAGCCCATGCCTGTCATCTCGCAAGGACCTGCATGCGATACCTTTGTTGAACATAACGGTCTCATGTTAACACAGAGTTCGACCAGAGCCACCTCAAACGCTCACGTTTCTTTTTGACTTCATGTGTTACTCTTTTAAATATATGATACTCTCCTGCCAGTTAAAGACAGTCATTAAATGTCTTTAATATTTATTTCAGATATTCAATTCATATAATGAAAATAGATGCAAAGAAACGTCGGGCTGGGTGTTGTCAATACATTTTGTCACGTAGGCTGCAGCTGTAAATCATACATCGTTATGCCTACTGCTGCTAGAAAAAAACAAAAACCTATCGTTGAAAAATCACTTGAAGGAAGAAAAAAAAAAAAGTACCACTTTCTGCAAATAAATGGAATCCCCGTATCAGAAATGGGGGGAAGTTACAGCGACGCAGTTAGTCTGTGAGTAGAATAGATTGTGTAGACAACTTCACTGTTTCCACAAAGGAACCAAAAATGTGCTTTTTAACAGGACTTGGTCAGTGTAATGATATAAATGCTAGCATTCGATTATGGTCAACGGTACCGAAAATGCCTGTTGCACCAGCCATCATAACAAATGTCCCAATACAGGATCGATTTAAACCTCTATATATTTTTATTTCACGTTCACAGTCTAGGCTATTATGTGTATTCCGACGCGAATTACATTTAATTGGGTTACGGCATTCACTTCAATCGAATGAAGTCAAATAGAAACGGCTCGAATTCTTTAATAACGCTTCTTGGTTTTCAAGCCAACTTTCCGAACAGCTGTTTTGTATTGAGTCCTTAAAATGCTACAACACGGTTTTTTATAAACCAAATAACATTGAACGTCATTGCAAGATATATACAATACCAACTTTTGCCAGTAGATGGCAGTCGCGTATTAGAAATGGGAGAGTCATTTGCGACTTGCGTTGAAGTTTTAAGACTGGATATAATGAGTCTCCAGCGAAAATAGTGAACTATTATTGCTTAATGGATGTGATGACACTCCAACAATGAACATATGTGAAAAGTTGTAGCCTCAAAATCAGGCAATGTAGAATTGAATACCTTTTTGAAATTATTTAATACATAATTGTATTAAAACATGAACTGTTTGGGCAGCATTACAAGTTAATTTTAAGGCTGACCATAGCCATACCATTCCAAGATATTAAAAATCAGTTCATAGTTGTGTGTCAGGGCTATAATATCATGCTGACCACATTTTGTGTGAATGTGATGAACCCCCTAGGAAGAGTATTTCAAAGTTTGGTACGTGAAAAAACACTTAAAAACACACAAAATCCAAAATAGCTCACTTCCTGTTGGGAAAAGTTAAGGGATGCAAATGAGAAATGTGTGTGTCTTGAGGAGACCCTTATGCCTACCAGACGTGGTGCATTTACGTGAAAGTATATGTCCACAATATTAGAAAAAAGCCATAGGGGGCGCTGTGTAGCCACGCCCAGATGAATGTGGATATGGATGTGATTGCACTCCAAAAGTGAATATATTTGTAAAATATCAGCCCGATCAGATGATGTAGAACGGAATTAAGCCCACTTCCTGTTTTTGGGCGTAACGTGTGTATTATACGCCTCGCCATTGCCAAACCGTTTGAGATATCAAAAATCCTTTCGTCATTTAGGGTCAGGACTATTCTAAGATCATGATGACTACATTTGGTGTGAATGTGATGAATACTCTAGCAGGAACGCATACAAACATGATAAAAACCTCACTTCCGTTGCCAGATGGTGGCGCTATAACATTGATTTCTTCTTTGTATATGGATGTGATTACACTCTAACAGTGAACATATTTGTAAAATATCAGCCAGATCAGACAATGTAGACCATGAATTTATGGCTACTTCCTGTTGGCGCGGCGTGACATGAAAATTTTACGCCTCGCCATGACCATACCGTTTGAGATATCAAAAATATCCTTTGGAATTAGTATCATGACTATCCTGAGACCACTTTGACCACATTTCGTGTGAATGCAATGAACCCCCTAGGAGGAGTACTTAAAAGTGTAGTACGTGTAAAATGCACAAAATTCAAAATGGCTGACTTCCTGTTCACATATTTCTTTCGATGCGAATGAGAAATGTGTTTGTCCAGAGGAGGCCCACATGCATACCAAATTAGGTGAAGGTAGCTCAAAGTGCCTGTCCACAATAGAAGACAAAGCATTAGGGGGCGCTGTGGAGTCCCTCGGCCACGCCCAGGTCTGAGCATCTGATACATCCTGACAGCCAACACTTCTCATGTGTGTGCAAAATTCTGTGAGTTTTCATCCATGGCAAAAACCTCAAAAATGCAAAATACATTGAAAAAAAAGAGAATAATAATTATAGGGGGCGCTGTCTAGCCACGCCCCGATTGATATGTATATATTTCATATTGTACTCCAACACTGAACATATTTGTAAAATATCAGCCAGATCGGACGATGTCAAAAAAAAGTCATTTTTTTGCACGCAATATGTGTACTGTACGACTCGCCATTTCCATACCGTTTGAGATATCAAAAATCCCTTCACAGCTTATGGTCATGACTATCCTAAGATCATGCGGACCACATTTTGTGTGAATGTGATGAATGCCCTAGCAGGAAGGCATACAAATATGATAAAGACCTCACTTCCTGTTGCCAGATGGTGGCGCTATAACATTGACCCGTTCTTGGGATATGGATGTGATTATACTCCAACAATAAACGTATTTCTAAAATATCAGCCAGATCAGACGATGTAGACCATGAAATTACGGCCACTTCCTGTTGGCGTGGCGTGACATAAAAATTCTACGCCTCCCCAGGACCGTCCCGTTTGAGCTATCAAAAATATCCTGGCAATTTAGCATCATGAATATCCTGAGACCATTCTGACCACAGGTGGTGTGAATGTGATGAACCCCCTAGGAGGAGTACTTAAAAGTGCAGTACGTGTAAAACGCACAAAATCCAAAATGGCTGAGTCCCTCAGCCACGCCCAAGTCTGAGCATCTTAGACAACCTGACAGCCACCACTTCTGATGTGTGTGCAACATTCTGTGAGTTTTCATCCATGGCAAGCACCTCAAAAATGCACAAAACATTGAAAAAAAAAGAATAATAATAATAATCCTTCCAATAACAATAGGGTCCTTCGCACCCTACGGTGCTTGGGCCCTAAATATAGCTGCAAGCAGCAATGAACGGGCCCAAGCACCATGGGCGCAACCGCCTTGGTGGCACAGTTGTGCCAATGACATGTTTAACAATATGTACACACTTTGGAAATAATCACCTTCCTTGGCAACGTATAGTGTGTACAGGAATTCCCCTTTGATCAATGAAGATGTTGGTGTTGCTATTGGAATGCATCAATGATATGAGACTCACTTCCTGTTGCCAGATGGTGGCGCTATATTATTGAGCCGTGTATGGTTTTTGAATTTGATTACACTCCAATAATAAACCTATTTCTAAATTTTCAGCCACATCGGAAGATGTTGAGTGAAATTAAGGTCAATTCAATGTTCTAGTTTCCAGATGGTGGCACTATAACATTGAGTCGTTTTTGGAATATGGATTTAATTACACTCCAACAATATACATATTTCTAAATTTTCGGCCACATCGGAAGATGTCGAGTAAAATTAAGGCCACTTCCTGTTGCCAGATGGTGGCGCTATAACATTGAGTCATTTTTGGGATATGGATGTGATTACACTCCCACAACGAACATATCTGTGTCACATCAACCAGATCAGACCATCTGGAATGAAATTAAGACCACTTCCTGTTCCCGCAGCGAGACCTCAAATTGTACGCCTCGCCATAGCCGTACCGTTTGACATATCAGAAATATCCTTTCAATTTAGCATCAGAATTATCCTGAGACCATTCTCACCACATTTGGTGTGAATGTGATGAACCCCCTAGGAGGAGTATTTCAGAGTTTGGTACGTGTGGAGTCCCTCGGCCACACCCAGGTCTGAGCATCTGATAGATCGTGACGGCCACCACTTCTGATGTGTCTGCAAAATTTCAAGACTTTTTAGCCATGGCAAAGCCCTCAAAAATGCCCATTTGACGGAAGAGAAAGAATAATAATAATAATAATAATAATAATCCTTCCAATAACAATAGGGTCCTTCGCACCCTACGGTGCTTGGGCCCTAATAATAATAATCCTTCCAATAACAATAGGGTCCTTCGCACCCTACGGTGCTTGGGCCCTAATAATCCTTCCAATAACAATAGGGTCCTTCGCACCCTACGGTGCTTGGGCCCTAATAATCCTTCCAATAACAATAGGGTCCTTCGCACCCTACGGTGCTTGGGCCCTAATAATAATCCTTCCAATAACAATAGGGTCCTTCGCACCCTAAGGTGCTTGGGCCCTAATAATAATAATAATAATAATAATAATAATAATAATAATAATCTTTACAATAACAATAGGGTCCTTCGCACCCTACGGTGCTTGGGCCCTAATAATAATAATCCTTCCAATAACAATAGGGTCCTTCGCACCCTACGGTGCTTGGGCCCTAATAATAATAATCCTTCCAATAACAATAGGGTCCTTCGCACCCTACGGTGCTTGGGCCCTAATAATAATAATAATAATAATAATAATAATAATAATAATAATAATAATCTTTACAATAACAATAGGGTCCTTCGCACCCTACGGTGCTTGGGCCCTAATAATAATAATAATAATAATAATAATCCTTCCAATAACAATAGGGTCCTTCGCACCCTACGGTGCTTGGGCCCTAATAATAATAATAATCCTTCCAATAACAATAGGGTCCTTCGCACCCTACGGCGCTTGGGCCCTAATAATAATAATAATAATCCTTCCAATAACAATAGGGTCCTTCGCACCCTACGGAGCTTGGGCCCTAATAATAATCCTTCCAATAACAATAGGGTCCTTCGCACCCTACGGTGCTTGGGCCCTAATAATAATAATAATAATAATAATCCGTCCAATAACAATAGGGTCCTTCGCACCCTATGGTGCCTGGGCCCTAATAATAATAATAATAATAATAATAATCCTTCCAATAACAATAGGGTCCTTCGCACCCTACGGTGCTTGGGCCCTAATAATAATAATAATAATAATAATCCTTCCAATAACAATAGGGTCCTTCGCACCCTTCGGTGCTTGGGCCCTAATAATAATAATAATAATAATAATCCTTCCAATAACAATAGGGTCCTTCGCACCCTACGGTGCTTGGGCCCTAATAATAATAATCCTTCCAATAACAATAGGGTCCTTCGCACCCTACGGTGCTTGGGCCCTAATAATAATAATAACAATAATAATAGGGTCCTTCACACCCTACGGTTCTTGGGCCCTGATATTAATAATCCTTCCAATAACAATATGGTCCTTCGTGCCCTACGGTGCTTGGGCCCTAATAAAAAGAATAATCCTTCCAATAACAATAAGGTACTTCGCACCCTACGGTGCTTGGGCCATAAAAATCCTTCTAATAACAATAGGGTCCTTCGCATCCAACGGTTCTTGGGCCCTAATAATTCTTCCAATAACAATACGGTCCTTCGCGCCCTACGGTGCTTGGGCCCTAATAAAAATAATAATCCTTCCAATAACAATACGGTCCTTCGCACCCTCCGGTGCTTGGGCCCTAATAAGAATCCATCCATCCATCCATTATCTTAACCCGCTTATCCTGAACAGGGTCGCAGGGGGGCTGGAGCCTATCCCAGCATACATTGGGCGAAAGGCAGGAATACACTCTGGACAGGTCGCCAGTCCATCGCAGGGCACACACACCATTCACTCACACACTCATACCTATGGGCAATTTAGACTCTCCAATCAGCCTAACCTGCATGTCTTTTGACTGTGGGAGGAAACCAGAGTACCCGGAGGAAAACCACGCAGACAGGAGGAGAACATGCAAACTCCTCACAGAGAGGCCCCGGCCGATGGGGATTCAAACCCAGGACCTCCTTGCTGTGAGGCGGCAGTGCTACCCACTGCACCATCCGTGCCGCCCCTAATAAGAATCCTTCCAATAACAATAGGGTCCTTTGCACCCTACGGTGCTTGGGCCGAAATTAGAATCCTTCCAATAACAATAGGGTCCTTCGCACCCTACGGTGCTTGGGCCCTAATAATCCTTCCGATAACAATAGGGTCCTTCGCACCCTATGTAGGGGAAAATTCACAGAATGAAAGATCTCCCTCCTAAAAGCATGATAACCAATCACAAGTCAAAATCAGACTCCGCCTTAGTGAGCAGGCTGGTTCCTCCAAAACTCTCGACGATGTGTGCTAAAAGTTTATCAATATATCTGTATTAAAGTATGATATGTACCCTGTATAGTTTCAAACTGATTAACTGCTAAATTGTGCCAGGATTACACAGTGAGCCCAGCCAGCTGGCAGGGGGGGGGGCCCATCTTGAACTGTGTAGACCAAACTGTCAAGGACACGGGCAGAGCAAGATATGACTATACAGCTGATTTCTCCGGGACTCTCGATGTTTTATGCCAGGAGTGTATCTATTTGACCTAGAACATTAATTATAGCTGAGCTTATGAAAACACAAGAAACCACAGTGAAAACTGTTGAAATGAGAGCAAAGAATGCTACGTACATTTATTCCCTTAGAAGAGAATAATTAATCAAATGTTTAGTATGTCTGTATATTAGAAAAGTATATTAGAAGTGAATATTAATGAAATGTTTAGTTTGTCTGTATATTTTCAATGATTACTGCTGCTTAGTTTGTCTTATAAAAGCGAAAGATACAGAGTGACGTGTATGGATGACGTGTTAGAGGGAGGGCATCCAGAACTTTCTGAGGTCTGGTAGTTTGCCAAGAGCAGGTGCGGGGTGAAGTGAGGACACGTAGTTGGCAGAATGCCCTGAACTTTGTACAGAGTTGGCAGAGCATAAGGACCGTTGGCAATTTGCCACAATGACGTTGTGGGAGGAGCGTTGGGAGGAGTTACGATAAGAAAAGTGTGGGTGATTTGCCAGAATGCGGTTTGAGGAGGAGTTGTAGGTGGAGTAACTGTGTATAAAATGGGTGTACAAATGCCAGTCGGGGTTCAGTTCTGGAGAGCTGATCCGGCTTTATGCACGTGTGCTAATAAAGTCTGATTTTCCTGAAGATCTTGCTGCCTGGTGTCGTCTTTTCCCTCGCGAAGATGTTTTTCGACAAATTGAAGATTTGGACTCTGTCGTTTCCTAGACACGACATTTGGGGGCTCGTCCGGGATACGAAAGAGAAAGAGAAGCTCCCGGCGACTGGAGACCAGGGCGGAGAGTACTTTTTGATAGGCTGCAGCTCCAGCTTATCAGGGAATGAAAGTATTCAAGGACTCTGATCTCCTCTCCCGGACGCCGGAGGCAACATTCTCTCGTATAATTAACCCGGCAACTAAATTAAGGGGACAAACGTAGCAAACTTTTCAGGAAACGTGCGCGAGGTGAACTGTGAGTAAACGGTGTGGGAATTTATTAATTGTGTTGGAAAATGTTTTTTTAGCAGAACTTGTATTAAGTCTAAAAAGTATATTGATACTGCGGACTGAAGTTATATTGTTGCTGCTAACGATTTTAAGTTATGTGATAAGAGGTGCCAGAGACTTGGAAGGAAAGAAACCCAAAAAGGGGATCCTGCAAGCTATATCTAGGTAGTTACCTCAAGGTGTGATGTAAGAGAAAAATTGCTGTGATGTAAGAGAAATTACTGTTACGCTGTGCTGATGCTTCGAAGGCTTGTGCGAATATAATGTTGTATTGAGGCAACAAAGGTAAAAATAACGCTGTGCTGAGGCTTAGAATGCTTGTGCGTGTGCGGATATAACGTTGTATTGAGACAACGGAGGTAAAAATCGTTATTTATGTATGTGTAAGATAAGAAACGCAAAGAGTGAATAAAAGTATTAACGGGAGAAAATACAGGCTCTGGCGGAAAAATAAAGATAAAATATATAATAATATAGATAATAATAGGGAAAATAAAGGTTAAAGACATAATAATATAGATAATAATAGGCGGAAAAAATATAAATAAATAGATAATAATATAAAAGTATTACGGGCAGTATATGAAAATGAAAAAGGGAAAGAAAACTGCGATTGAGATAATAGCGGGGGTGTATCTTAAATGTATACAGGAGATAGAAACTATCTCCGATAAGTGGAAACAAAAAAAGAACTAAGAAAATGGTGGCAAAATGGCCGTTTGATAAGAAAAATATGCGGAGGAGAAGGAGAGCGTAATGGCGGCGGGTAGAAACTGAAGCGAAGAGGCGACTCCGCCTCCATATGATGTGTGGCCTTGGGAAGGAGGAGTGTGGAGAAGGGGGGTCAAAACAGGTGCAGAGGGACTTAGCTGGGTGATACAGAACTATAATTTTTTTTTTTTTAAACAAGAACAACACAGAAACCCATACGGTTTCGCGATAAGGAGGAGCTCCCCAAAATAGTAGGGTCATTATTAATTAGGGTTGCTGTACCTCGATACATTCCCTGGTCCACTCAGGGCATGCAACATGTAATAACAAATCTCCCTGAGTTACAGAATGGAGTGAGCCACTGGTTCAGGGTGCTGGAGAAGGAGATGAGCGGCCAAATCTTGGCTGTCGGGGGCCTGAAGGCTCTCCTGGGGAAGGTTGTGGGGATGGAAACAATGCTGGATATATTCGAGCAGGCTGGCGTTGTCAGAGCCCAGATGCAAACCTACAGCAGTGGACAGTGGGCCATTTGACAATGTACGTGCTGCGCAGGTGGAGGCTGATAACCGAAAGGGACGCACAAACAGATCCCATAATGCCGTAAAGCCATACGGGAGGGGATGTCACCAGGAGTGGGGTGCCGCCTCGATGAGGTGGTGGGACTGAACACCATGACACACAGGGAGTTTGTGGATCATGTGGCGCATGCTGAAGAGAGACAGCGAAAAGATGGAAAAGAGCTGGAAGATCAAGCAAAAGACATTCAAAGAAAACTACTGTGCAGCTGAAGGAGCTGGAAGCCAAAGAACAAAAGCACCCCCCACACCCGAACCATGGAGCAGCCCGATGGCGCCCCGCCAGCGGTGGTCTACTACTTCTCCGGCATCCCTCACCCAGTGGCCATGCAAGGTAATATACAAGGGGGGAACTACAAATGGGTAGGAACCAAGTCAAGGGAGGGCCAGGGAATGGTGGGCAAACCAATCAGTGGAAAGGGCAGCAGAGTCAGCGCAATTTTGATGATGCTGGTAGGGGTAGTATTTATGATAGCTGGTATTTATCTGATTCTAATTGGAGTAGATAATCAAAGTAAAAATAAAAGTCAAATTACGCGGGATGCACTTGTGCAGAGAGTGTTGGAGGAACCATGGAAACGCCATTATATTGAGGAGTCTGAGGCAATTGGATGCTGCTGTAGCAGCAGGGGATGTGCAGGAACCCAACTTAGTATGGTGCATTGGCCAAGGGAGATATTCGGGGCCATAGGTTTTGACCCCGAAAGGGGGGAATGTAGGGGAAAATTCACAGAATGAAAGATCTCCCTCCTAAAAGCATGATAACCAATCACAAGTCAAAATCAGACTCCGCCTTAGTGAGCAGGCTGGTTCCTCCAAAACTCTCGACGATGTGTGCTAAAAGTTTATCAATATATCTGTATTAAAGTATGATATGTACCCTGTATAGTTTCAAACTGATTAACTGCTAAATTGTGCCAGGATTACACAGTGAGCCCAGCCAGCTGGCAGGGGGGGGCCCATCTTGAACTGTGTAGACCAAACTGTCAAGGACACGGGCAGAGCAAGATATGACTATACAGCTGATTTCTCCGGGACTCTCGATGTTTTATGCCAGGAGTGTATCTATTTGACCTAGAACATTAATTATAGCTGAGCTTATGAAAACACAAGAAACCACAGTGAAAACTGTTGAAATGAGAGCAAAGAATGCTACGTACATTTATTCCCTTAGAAGAGAATAATTAATCAAATGTTTAGTATGTCTGTATATTAGAAAAGTATATTAGAAGTGAATATTAATGAAATGTTTAGTTTGTCTGTATATTTTCAATGATTACTGCTGCTTAGTTTGTCTTATAAAAGCGAAAGATACAGAGTGACGTGTATGGATGACGTGTTAGAGGGAGGGCATCCAGAACTTTCTGAGGTCTGGTAGTTTGCCAAGAGCAGGTGCGGGGTGAAGTGAGGACACGTAGTTGGCAGAATGCCCTGAACTTTGTACAGAGTTGGCAGAGCATAAGGACCGTTGGCAATTTGCCACAATGACGTTGTGGGAGGAGCGTTGGGAGGAGTTACGATAAGAAAAGTGTGGGTGATTTGCCAGAATGCGGTTTGAGGAGGAGTTGTAGGTGGAGTAACTGTGTATAAAATGGGTGTACAAATGCCAGTCGGGGTTCAGTTCTGGAGAGCTGATCCGGCTTTATGCACGTGTGCTAATAAAGTCTGATTTTCCTGAAGATCTTGCTGCCTGGTGTCGTCTTTTCCCTCGCGAAGATGTTTTTCGACAAATTGAAGATTTGGACTCTGTCGTTTCCTAGACACGACACCTACGGTGCTTGGGCCCTAATAATCCTTCCAATAATAATAGGGTCCTTCGCACCCTGCGGTGCTTGGGCCCTAATAATAATAATAATAATCCTTCCAATAACAATAGGGTCTTTTGCACCCTACGGTGCTTGGGCCGAAATTAGAATCCTTCCAATAACAATAGGGTCCTTCTCACCCTACGGTGCTTGGGCCCTAAATATACCAATAACCATATCGGCACAATTTTTTTTATGGCACAAATCGGCACAAGCGAATGGCAACATTTTTATTCATGTTCTGATCACAGGGGTGGCAACCTCTCGGAGGTACACCAGAGGCGTACAAAACTGCAATATTAGGAGTAACCACTGGAGTTTGTGAGATTCTCATAGAATGGCTATCCCTGGCCCCCTGTATTGGCCGCTGAAAATCACCACTGCGCATGCCTGCAGTTCGGCATCTTCCTATCCTGTAAAATCTTTGCTCCTGCATGAAAATCACGTGAGTTACAGTCACGTGATTTGAGTGCGCGTCTGTCAAAAGTGTTGCGTTCTCAATCGCTTTATGGCTACGTACCGCGTAAATAGTTTATTCATTTTACTGATTCTGCGCTTTTTGATAACGTTACAACTGTCAGAAAAAAATGAAGGGTAAGTTAACTACATTTTAATATTAACCATCCAGTAACCAGACACGACAAGGCCATGTACCAGTTATCTGGCTAGGTAACAGTTGTAGCATTGTGGCTACAGCTAGCTAGCAAGAAAAATATGTTTGGCCTAGCTTGCTGAGAATTTAGAGAATAATTGTGCCTTATACTGAACACTATTTGGCGGTATCTTTCAACATTTGAAACACAGCCTTGCATATATCAAAGGGCACCTTAATAAGTAACTTTGGTCTCTTGTATCAGGTAACAAAATTAGCTGCGTTGTATTTGCTATGTTTCCAAGTGAAAGTCCTAAGTTGATGCATGTCCATCCTCTTCTGTTTCACTGCACACTGTTTACTTTTAGCATTGTATTCTGGAAGTCAGTCATTATAGTCTTGTTGCATTACATGATTATTCCATGTAATCTTGATTCAATTCGCAGTTGAACATTTAAAAATGTATTGACATGTTTGTGAAGTGCGATCCTACTAAGGACTATTAAATAGATAACTTGGGTAGTCTCTGACACCACCTGCTGAAGAGTAGACCATCTTTGAGTAAAGAGATGATTCTACTATAACATCCACCAGTTGCTATACCACTGTTTTTAATTATACACAATTTATCTATGCCAGTAGCTAGGCTACATGCTAAGATTATCCGATGAAGGGGCTATGATTACGGATTACTTGAGGATGCTTGTATTTT